>NC_037590.1:13055580-13255203 GCF_003073045.1 Pomacea canaliculata
CCTGCCGCTCCTGCCACAGTAATTAGTAAGTGGCGGGCTGATGGACTGGCCGCCTGTAAGGTGCAAGCAGATCTGCTGAAGACGTGTTCTTTACGGTCAGATACGACGTGAGGAATTTGACTGTACGGCAGGTCAGCAGGTCAGCAGGTACTGGAGGAAGTTAATGTACATGTATATGTATCACTAGTATCACACACAGTCTTTATACTACGTCACAATAACTCACCCAGAGTTCTTAACAAGTCGTAGTATCACTAACAGAATGATCACGTGACATTCAATTAACATATCCATATTTCATTCCTCTGTCACTAACAGAATTATGACGTCATATTGGACAGGTAATTACGTCATACTACTTAAGAATTATTGCTTTGTACTGTAGTAGACACAATGATGACGCTGTGTACAGATTATTGTCGTCATATTAATAAACCGAATTACCACGTCATCCTGTCGCTGACGGAGTAATGACCGTGGACTCTGTCGTTCGTGCAGTTTCCTACGCGAATTACCTTGCTGCACTAAAAAAAGGAGAAAATCTCGCCGGCAAATTAAACTTTGAACAATCGATTCAACAGATAATGAAACGGAGTGAAACTCTCTTTCTGTTGCACTGCAGAGACATCTTTGTCCACTGATGGAAAAAAAAAGAAGAGAAAAAGCCACTCGCTTTCTGGGCCAGTAGGCTGTCTTAATAATAGATGGCAGCACCAGGCAACCAACAGGGGGACGGAGCACGTGCCTTGCGCGCGGCGCGGCGTCTGCCAAATTTAATCATACTTGATATGAATCTTTAATGTCTCTCCTGGCACCGTCCGACGATTGGCTCGGATTGTCTTTGCAGTAAGCGATAGGCGACGACAGCGACGCACGCCAGAGCTGGGGACGAGAAACGAGATACCTGGCCTTCAGGTGGCCGCGGCCTTTGTCTCCTTTCACATCACTTCATCTCAACCTGCAGACAGGCTTAGGTACATAGGTAGGACCGGCTGATGAGTTGGTTGATGGATGGATTATAGATGTTGTCAGCGTTGCTGCCCTTTGTGGGGGAGGGATGACATATATCCAGGATGACAGTGGCAATAAACATAACAAAGACATCAGAGATGATTGCTTCATGCCATACATTTGGTTTATAGTGATTAGAATCTTTAAGTTTGCACCTGTGTGTGTGTATATATATATTTGTTCACATGTGTGCTTTTGATATCTGTGCGTGAGTGTCATTGCACACGTCATTTTATAAGACCTCAGTTAATTCAACGGGCTTCGAGTTACGAAAATATCCATAATTTATTTGTGGCTCCCTTCTTACTCTATCTTCTTGTCTGCTAACGTCACGTGATGACCAGGATTATCCCCCCTACCCCTCCAACTCCCACCCAGCCACTCAGCTATAGGCACGGCGTGCACGCTCTCCATCTCGGACGGACCCTGACCAAGAACGTCACCCACCCCGGGTGTTAATAGACTAATTTGGTTTTGCTGTGAATGATTGCGGGAGTTCGTGTGGACTGTGGACACGTTCATAACTTACCTTGACATGGTGCCCCTGTCTCGTTCTTGTCTCAAGTGCCAGAAGTATGTGAACATACGCTATACAAATGCGCTATACAAATGACATTATTATTATTAGTAGTAATATTAGTATTATTAGTGTTATTTCTTCTCTCGCTAGTTTATTTGAAAACAAGGACTGGCATGGCCTATACTGTGAACCGACATGAAAACCGTCAAGATGTCTGACCTCGCTAAGTAGCAAGGTCACATGCATAATTAATGTTCTTAAATGTGATTAAAGGCGGGGTGAAGACAGTTTCCTTTAAGACTGACATTCGATGACGTCTTTCCTTTTGTCAGTTAACGTACCAACCACCCGCTACAAATAGACATGTTTGTATTGGTTGAAAACTTCCATGGAACTGTAAATATTGTTTTTGTCGAAAATTTATTCCACACAGATGCTCAAGGTGTTGTGTTTTTTCGTTGCCATGTTGACTGTCACAAACAAAACCAGACTTTGTGCGGTCGTCTAGAAACTTCGCGGGACTACGTTTTCGAGGCGCGCATCGCATCAAATAGTCCCAGGCTTCACATCAAACTAATTTACATTCCAGAATTTCTACGCCTCAGAATTTTCATTTATAATCGCAGAACAGAGTTAGATATTTTCCCGCTTCGAAGACTGGACGCACAAGGTTTCTTTCCCCTAGAGAAAGTGGAGCATTAGCAAACTCAAGATGAAGTTGCTGCTGCTAGTAGTTACCTTCTGCTTTACAGCACTGGTCACGTGCACAATTCAAAACCCTTTTGTCGGGAGGAAAACAAGACTTGCAGCAGTTGAGGAACAGATTCAGATCCTGCAGGCAAAGGTTTACGCCCTTGAAAAGAAGCGACCATCAAAATCTACCCAAGGTATGCATAAACATTTCTCATAGCGAATATTTCGTGTGCATTTGTAGGTCCACGCTCATGTTGCAGTCGAGGTCTTGCTTCGTAGGGAACTGCGACTACGGTATACACTCGTTATCTCGGCTGATTTTGGTGTAAATGAGTATTAAAAAAAGGGAAAACAGTTTGGTGGATGATGGATACTGGCAACATTTCGAGTCTAAAACTTGACTATTCATTGTTTTCCAGCTTTTTAAACAGCAATCACATGCCTAAAAGCTACTTCTGTTGGGATATCTGTTCACATGAGTCCACTTGTCCAAGGCAAACAAAACATTTTCGAAAAGTCTTTTCTGTCTCGGTTAACATGACATGACCATTGTCTCCCTTTTCTTTACAGTGGCCTTTACAGTCCGCTTCAATGCCGACGACCCATGGAGAGGACTTCCGATGGGACAAAATCAAATATTGAGATTTGACCTCGTGGTGACCAACATCGGAGCTGGCTACAATGCACACACGGGAATTTTCACTGCCCCGGTGTCCGGTGTCTACAGCCATATTTCTGTCCATCATGGCGACCAACGATCGCGGTAGTATCTTCGTAGGGATCGTGAAAGAGGGGCATTTTCTGGAACTGCTGTGGGCAGAAGGAAGAACTGACCCCCAGGATCAAGGTTCTGCTCAAGTAACCACCCACCTGAGCTCGGGACAACGGGTGTGGATTCAGCAGCACGCCGGTGATGCTATCAGAGGGGCGTGGTTTACCCTCTTCACCGGCTTCCTAGTACAGGCTGATTGAAGGTCCCTTCTCTGTACTGATGATGTTTCTCATGCCGATTAAGCATACCAACTTTGGATTTCAGTCATTTTAACCTGAATGGTTAATATTTGCATGCGTTTGTAAACATTCCTCCCTTGTATTCTGTGTTTGCACTTTTTAACTCTGTGTATCCAGAATGTTTATCTAACCCTACAAACAAGAGGAAACAAAATGTAAAGTTGTCTGATGTAAGGTCAGCAGTACAATTTATTGTGGAATCCACGAAAGCACATTCTGAGGAAAATCTCAAACTTGTAATTTCTTGAAACCTCATTTCCTCAGTGTCAACGAACGCTGCTGTCTTTCAAATGACAGTTTGCAAAAAAAGGTCGTAAGCATTTATCGTAATCATTACAATGCTACAAATCTGCAAATGTATCGAATGTACTCAAATGCAATGGTTTTTCTAAATAAAAAGCAATTACACCATTGTTTTGCCTTGAGCTTCTATGCGTACAAGGATGTTTCCTTTTACTGTACTGGTTTGAAAACTTTTTTTTTTTTTTTTGCAGGAAGCATAAAACATTCATAAAAATCTTCGTTTCTTTACGGCTGGATTGTCCTTTTCGACCACCTTCAATGGTCTATGAATAAAAACTAAACAAGGTGTCGTTGAGATATTTAAAACACTTTGGAAGATTGGGGGTTTCTGCACTCCAAACACTCTGTTCAAGCCTATCAATATGTTTTTACAACTACACAATAGAGGGAAGGTGTTGTGGGTATCAGAAATGTGCATGACTCTTCATTCGTATGGTTTTGGATACGTATGGTTACATCACGGTGTAGAGAATGTGAGACTCTTCCTTCGTGTTTTTAAAAAACGCATTATTGACTGTTACAAACAAGACTTTTTAAACAAGACTTTCATATCTCTGTATAATGAGAGATTCTAATTATATAAAGGGAATCTCCGAAATCAAGACACATAGGTATACATATGTCAACACTTCAGAGCTGCACTTGAATTGCCACCTTTGTCAATCAGAGCAAGACGATGATTTACAACTTTTCGCCAGCATTTCAATGATCAAATTCTTATTAGTTCAGTATAGAACACAACAATCATGATGTACGCTGTTTTATTTAACAATGATGTGCACCTTAGCAACCTTGTTAGATATCTCTATCATTGTTTATTTTACAGTCATTTCATGTTATTGTATGAGCTCTGTATCACCTGAATGTTGCGGCCACGTGACCTAAGTCAACAAAAACTTCGTTCGTTCATTCGTTCGTTCGTTCGTTCGTTCGATCCTTGCCTTGCTCTCCCAGTGGCGTCCTAGTGTGCAGATAAGGTCTTACACATCCTGCAGATGACATCTCAGGAAGATGGTTTCGTTACTGATTACTATTATCAAATGAATAGTGAATACTCTGAAGCACTGACACTGGAGATAAGAATAATCTTGCATTTCATAGTCATCTGATACACGGATACGCGCTAGCATACAGAGAGAACGAGCTAAGGGCGTGTTTCAGGGCGATTTGTGGCTCTCACAGCCACTCCCTCTTTGTAAACATAAACACTGCTAGCACCACAATGGTTGTGCTCTTTGTGTTCTGGAAAGTTAGAAAACAACACACACAAGGGGGGTGGGGGGGCACTCGAACAAGATATGGTAACTTGGAAAACTTCTCGAGTAAATTTTGAAACGTCTTACATAAACAAAGTTTTGGAACTATTAGACATTATCTACAGTTTGGTAAGTAATAGAACAAACATAATACTGCTCTTAGAATACCTTTACAAAACTTTTCAAATTATCTGCAAGATAAATTGTTGTGTTTAGGGGGGAGGGTGATGAAGACAGTTTCCCATTGGGTTACATAAATGCTAACATTCAACAAATTTAATTTCTAATATAAAACGTATTACCTTACTGACCGATAAAGCTAGTCCCCTAATCTTTCAGTCGTACTGTAGTGTGGTGTTAGAGATTATGACTTTTTCTAGGGACCAGATATTTTTCTGCGCTGCTTACTTCCTCGAATCTCTAAGGTGACGTTGCTGAGAGGGAAAAGGTCGGGTGGAGTGACCTCTTGACACTCCGCGCAAAACTCTCGTCTACAGGGCGTGGTGAGTGGACAACATCTGACTACTCTGGCCTCGGATCATGTTTCTCTTCTGTCATCCTTTTCTTCCACTGTTTCATTTCCTGCTACCTCCTTCTTTCTCTCTGTCTCTCTACCTCTCACACACACATTTTAATAATAATAATTTTGAATTGCACCATATTGTAGCTAGAAACTATTCACCGTGTACACACACTCGGGCGCGCACGGGTTCGCTCAAGCGCAAAAGGGTAAAAATCTGTTAAACTTTCAGAAAAGATAGTGTGTGTGGGTGGGTGGGTGCTTTGAAAGGTCCTTGTATCTGGATATACCAGATTATCACTCTTATCAAAGTTCCACCTTATCTCAAGTTATTAAGCTCCCCTTTACATGGCTGAGATTATACATCCTGTCGCTAAACTACTTATGACAAAGTCCTGAGTTAGGTTAAGTTCAAAGTTTGGCTTTCAGCTTTTTGGACATTCAGCTCGTTTCCGCCTGTTTCCTTGCCGACACAAAGCTGGAGCAAGCCTTTTAAAAGCCAACTTCTGCTCACTTTTGAGCGCCACGTGATCGCAACACAGTGTCTGGCACTGCACCCACCGTGAGATCTGTTTTTATTTCTGCATATAGCTGACTGTTCTTGATGTCTTTTTCCTCCTCCACTCCGCCCGACGGGCGAGAACGCCCTCCCGTCGCCTCCGTCGTCGGCAGTCACGTGTCCTCACGTGGCCGATGACGTGTTGCACGCGCATGATTTGACATCGTTGCGCGCGCGGGCTGTCCACCCTGCTGTTCCGGGGGCATTTGCCGGGTAGCTTGGCCGCACCCAGCCTGGGTTGGCAGGCAAATCCTTGCCTCAACCCACTCGCCACTTTGTTCCCGCTGTGGCTGTGACTGTCAACACGTCATTGTTCCGGAGCCTGACGTTTCGTTTCCTGGCACTGGTCCTTGTTTGCTGTCATTCCTGCCCCATGTAATTTCTTCACAGAATCTCCGATGGAACGTGTAATTTCGCGGGCCCATTAAACGCTTGATGCAGAAAAGTCTGGCAGATGCGGACGAAAAGATTACGAGGCCTATCGAGAGTGGAAATGATTGATCTTCAGGTGTAGCGACAAGGAGATGCTGCATAATAAACAAGTGGAGGTTATTTATTGAAGTGATTAAATGCCTGATCGCTCTGTCGCACGCTCCTGTCAAAGAAGAAGGCGTTGGTTTTCACCTGAGTGAGAACAGATTTGCGGGACATTAAACTGCATGAGGTCCATTGTCAGGGTGTAAATGTCATTTTATATGTAGACTGTATCATCGTCACGGTGTAAATGTCATTTTATATGTAGACTGTATCATCGTCACGGTGTTAGTTCCTTGATTTGTAGCTTGTACCTTTCATTTTTCTTAATGGACACGTCAGGATCCACAAACCTTGCAACAGGAAACACACGATACTTCCATCATTGCCGCACCTGATCCGAGAGATAATAAACGAGTAAACTCTCACTCACTAACAAAAACATCTTTTTTAAGGATTTAATCCAAGAGGACATAAATACTTTCGTCATTAGTCAATTCAAAAGGGGAGACAAGCCCTTGCCCCATCAATGATCTCTTATTAATGTCTGTCATTTTAGTCTGCCCAGTATCTTCCTCCGCTCTCTCTCAATTTCTAAAAATTCTAGATTTAGCGAAGAGATGACAACATCAAAATTTCTATGTAAACAAACATCTTTATGTTTATTAGAGATGTTATTTTATTTGTGTGTAGCTATTACCTCCCCTCCTCCCTAACCCTTCACTGGATACTGAGGGTATAATTTTTTTTTTTAAAGATTACCTCTTTCCCCGAATTCCAATCACTCTCTCGTTATAATATACTTTAATATTATTAGTATGTGCGCGTATGTGTGTGCGCGAGTATGGGTGTGCCTGTTTAGTACAAGAAAGGTGGGTTAGGGTTAGGGTTAGCTCGCTCGCTCGCTGAAGAAGAGGGGTGGGGAGAATATATTTAATAACTTTAATGCAGATATCTGTTTTCTCCTGAAAAGCAAATATTACAGACTAGCCTACACGTGCCGAAAATACATTTCTTGGTGAGAGAGACGAGCAGCGCCGAGCTAAGGTGACCGATTGACACAAACCAAAGCCAGACACAAGGACAAGGCAGGTGACTTCGACATGCAGACTTCTGGTGCCAAGAGGTCAAGTCACAAGTGTTGAAAACCAAAGTGTGTTGGGCTCGGCTGACTCTTTTGGCGGCGTGTCACCACCAGTAAACATCGCACACAACAGCCGCAGTGAAAGGCAGCAGGGCGGGACCCCGGAGGTGGCACGACGCACGGGCTGCAGCTATTTGTTAGCAAACCTCCCTCCGTGTTTTGTTGCCGCTGACCTCCGAAGGACAAGGCTGCAACCGTCGATCGGAACCTGCAGAGAGGACAGCGACACTGACGACCCACACGTGCCCACATAAAGAACCCCCGTGGCGAGGGAAAAGCCGAGCGGCTGCGGACGGCGAGTCGCAGAACCCAGACCTCCGCGCGACTGCCGAGTTCAAGGTCAGCTATTCTTCGGGGGGCAACCGTTGGCGCGTGCCCGGGGGGGAACTGCGAGACGTGTTCCCTGTGTCCACGTGCGCTGTGACCCCTCCTGTGCCAGGTAAACCTGGTTGTTGGGCGAAAGCATTCTCTAGTTCGTCTGCTCCTAAAAGAGATGCTGGGTTTTTTTTTAAGGTGCGTCTGCGAGATTTAAGCCTCTCGTCTGGGTCTGGCCCGCCAAGCCCGCCAAGCCCGCCAAGCCCCACGAAGTCGGTTTTATGCATCTTCCTTTCTGGGGGCTTAAAAGATTTTTGAAGAAAACAGCTCATTTTTCTCAGGTGAGCTGAAAGTGAGGACGAGGTTCATTGTGAACTGCAACAAAAGTCGGTCGGGAAGTGCCTCGGGTGTAACACGTCAAGAGTTATAGATGTGTATCTCCTAACCTACATGATTTTAAGCAATTCATTATTTTAGGTTTTATTCATTTTAGTGTCCACTAAGCCTAATTGTTATTGTTATACTGTTGTTCCTTAATGCATTGCCACTTTTTTTGGAGGGAAAGTGATTAGGAATTTAGTAATCAGTATCTTTCACCCTACGTGAATTTATAAAAAGCAAAATCGTTTCAATTAAAGGCATTCTTTCAAAGGTAGTCTTGCACGTCACTAACAAACGATCCAGCCTCCGATTCCTAACAGCTTCCGAATGAGTTCGTCATCCTTATTTTCAGCACTGATTAGGGAGGAACAAAGAGCGAGGGCTTTCCCCTCAACCTCCCGAGTAGCTGCCGTGTGCTCCCCACGTGCTGCGGTAATGAAGGGGTTGTCAGTTTGTCATACTTTCTCTAACCGTCGAGTAGTCAACAAGTGACTCACAGGCCGAGGACAGATTTCTACCCCTCAGAAGGAGACACTTGTTAATGAGATGATCACTTCAGTGGCCCTGCACCGACCGCTAGTTAACTACCCTCGTCACCCTACCCAGGTTTCATCCTCGTTAGACAATGATGAAAAAAAAGGGAGAGAGAGAAAGAGAAAAAAAAAGCTGTCAAACGTGGCGACAGCTGGCGCTGGGTGGTCTCAGCACCTCTCTTGCAGTTTGATTAACTACTGCTTGCTGGAGGGGAGGAGCAAAAGAGAAATACAATTTTGAATATCTCCTCGTGTGCCTCGTACTATTTGCTCACAGAGCGGCCGCCAGCTCCTTGAGTTTATGTTTATCAGAAGGATGCTTCGCTGCAGACTTGTGGGAAGGGAAAGTGGGTGAAGGAGGTGTAGAGTGCGCCGAAGGAAGGGAGGAAAGGCTCTGTGCAGCTTCTGAAGTGTTAGCGGCTTTGTGATCAGGGGGAACCCTTTGATGAGATCCCCGTCACCACCATCTTCATCATTCGATTAGACGTTCACCTGCCACACCTGTGACGTAAGCTGTACAAGTTATCTCTTAATCTTCCTTTTGCTTCATCGTCTAGGGCGCTTCCTTTTTCTCCTCAGCGCATGTCTCTAAAGTTCACAGGTCAACGGTCGGGGTGCATCCCAGTTCCTTCTCCCGTCCACACCCCACCCAACTTCCCTCCTCGGATCAGCAAGGAATCCGGAACCGGTCGACAGGTCTCTCTTGGTCCAGGAGGAAAGGGAGGAAGGGATGAAGTGAAGAGGCGAATTATGTATACAGCTTTCTGCTATCAGCCATCATAAATCATCAAAAGTCACACAAGACTGTTACTGCAGCTAGAAGATCAAGCCCCAGTCGTAAGGGAAATGAGATGTTAAGGCCCTCACTTATCTCAATGTCAGCCTTTACCTTTCCCAGCCCTCTAAGACAACTGGGCCATCTAGTGTTGGGAGTTGAGGGGAGTACGCCGCACACGGGTATCAAATAGGCTAGTGTGTGCATCTTGGGTTGCTCTCGCCACTAAGTCATTAGTCCACCATGATGGCTTACTATTTATTTATTTCAGGTATTATGTTTGACATGTTCAGTAGTACTTCTCATTTTTCGCACATAATTGATGAATTCTCACAGTATAAGAAATAATCCTATTGAGGAGCAGAACACATGTTTTCTTCGTTTAGAAAGAATTTGTATTATAAACATTGTTATTGCAACGATTACACTCATGTCTCAACACGTAGGCTCAAAGATTATGTATTCATGTAGTTTGACCAAAGTTTTATTCCTCAAGTACGCTATCTACCTAAGTTATATTTCGAAGGTTTAGTCAAAAAATGTACATAGTTCGAGAGTCTCTACATGTGTCCAATGGACTTACCCTCTGAAGACGAAAACTTTGGTTTTACACCACAAAAGCTACGCCGTCGGCCAATTTACAGCTATGTGTTGCGGCTTCGCCTGGAAAAAAAGGAGCTCACTCCTTTAACAATGGTGCCAGCGGTGGCCACTTGAACCCAACTCGCGCATGCGCACAGCGGCGTCGCCCGGTGTCCGGCATGCATTGTGGGTGCACGTGCAGCCAGACCGCAGCGCCTTGTCTTCACGTCTCGCGAGAACGCGGGGTGGTGGGGTGTGTGTGGGAGGGTGGTTGATCCATTTATGGCGACTGCATAAGGACACTTGGGTTCCAGAAAGCGCCCACGAGCTTTGCATGACTTGCATGACAAAGATGAAGACATGAAGAGGAAGCAGGAAGGATATGGCAGGACGTTGTCACTGCTCGTGATGTGGTTAGGTTCTCGGTCCCGTCTCATGGAAGTGAGTCTGATGATGAAGGTTGAGGGGATTGTCATCACTTAGATAATTGGGAATCAGTTAAACGACAAACACACAGGCAGCACACATTGCTGTAAATCTGAAATCTCGGATTTATTAGTATACGCAGTCCCGCCATCAACACTCAACAAACCTCGCGACAACAGTTTCTTTTGTGTGTGTACTCAAAACATTGTCATGTAAAATTTTACTCTCACGTTGTTTTATTTATTTGTATTTTTGTTTTTTTTTTTTGTTTTTTTTTTTTTGTTTTTTTTTGTTATTGTTATTGTTGTTGTTGTTGTTATTATTGTTTTGTTTTGTTTTTTGCATTATTATTTAGTGCATCTCGGCATTTCTTACTACAGCTAGTTGCGTTTGTGAACGCTTCGGTCTGAGCTAACAGTTCGCAAGGTGAAGGTTTGTCAGCTTGGCAACCACGTATGGCTGTCCGTGCATGCATAAACAGATCAGTTGCAGAACCTCGAGAGGAAAAATATAGTCTCTCCACCATCTCAGTACAAGAGGCCGGTTGTGGGGAGTGGGGAAGAAGCTAGGGAGCGATTTATGATCAGGTATAAAGTTTTTTCAGACTGCACAAGTCTTCCGCTGAGGTCTCCAAGCTGGAGACTGAGTCATGTTTTCACTAGCAATAACTTCCCTTAAAAAACAGAAAAAAGGAAAAAGAAAAGATAATCCAAGAACAGCAATTCAAACAATTACGGGTGCTGAGCTTGAAGGATGCTTGACACTTGTACTTCGTGTGTGCATGTGAACTTTAGCGAGTAGCGGGAATGGTGTGTGTGTGGGGGGGGATATGGTGGGGCTGTGGGGGGAGGGGGAGTTTTCTTGAGGTGGAAAGTTGAGTGGCAGCGGCTTGTCCTAAGAACCATCCTGCTCTCCATTGCCCACGAGACGTTTTGTTTGTGTTTCGCGACCCACCACCGGCACTCTTCAGATCACTCTGTCAAGTCAGATAGAATGTTGATCAAAGCAGATTTCATGATTGAAGAAAATCGATAGGTACTTGGGTGTTTTTTCCCCCAATATGAGTTTTTCTGGGCAATATTTGAAAGTGGAGGCAGCTGCTGATAAAGTTTCACTAAACTTGTTCACAAATGAGTCTTGTCTTCTGGTGACTGCACTTCGTGCCTACCCAGTGTCTCACCTTGTCAACATGAAAACATACCGAGTTTCGTAAACTTAAACATTTATAGGGCAGAGAAGCACACAACAATTAAACAATTAGTGCCCTGCTCTGAAATGGTTAGCTAACAGAACTGGAAGAATATTCATGTCTTTGATGCAGATTGTGTTTGCAGCTGAAGGATGCATTTGGCAGTCTCTTTCTTTCTTTTTATAATCCGTTGTGCTATCTGCATGAGTTATCGAACATCTACAATTTTTTAGGGAAAAAACTTTTTAAAAATGTTTAGAACTGTTCTTTATCTGTCAAACATGACTACAGATCTCCTACCAAAAGACTTAAAAAAACTCGATTTGAAGAAAAAAAAACGCCGGTGACTGAATTTGATGAAGATACACATCGAGGGAGAGTGGGATAGGGTTTTAGACAGGGGAAGAAAGGAAGAAGACTTTAATGGAGCTCTCAACAACTGAAGACAACATCTGCAGCCTCGTTACTCACGCCCAACATCAAGGACTAAAGTGAAATCACATTCTCCCTTTTCACCTGTGTGAGTGGTCAGTGCAATTTATGCCATTCATTTGTGTTCAGTCTCGGAGGTGTGCATTTAAGATTCAGAACATTCATTCACGTTTAATTCCTGTTTATGTAAAGAACTAAACCGAATTTTGCTTTACAATAGTTAAAATATGTCACTAATAATTATTCATATATAAAATTTTTTACATGGCCTATCAACATTTTTCACTATCTCCTTGGCACAAATGCAGTAATTATCCCCGATCTCGTTTTGCTCTTCCCAGCAGTGCCAGGAATGCCAAAGCTTTTCTTTGATGTCCCGCTCCTGAAGCCAGTCTGTATGATTTCTCGACAGTATTAAAGTGCACTGAACATTGTTTGAGCTTTTTTTTTTCTTCCTTCTTCAGCAAAACACCGCAGTTTATAACGAATCGCCTCTCCAAACGTCACTTGCCGGTTTGATAAAAACTGTAAACAAAGGACGGGCAATGTTTCATCGCAGCAAGTGTTATGGTGATTATTGGATAAACGTTAAGACAGGGGGGAGGGGGAAGTAGATCTTAAATAAACCAACACCTGAGGTCGAGATAAGGAGGCTTTGTGTTGAAACATGTGTTCGACTTTTGCGGGGCGGAATAGCTGCCCCGCGCCGGCGGTTTGTCACTTGACAAACTCTGTAATCTCTCGGCAAACGCTGGGTTTGCGCCAAGTGCAAGTAGCGCGTGCAGGGAGAGAACCCGAAGCGCTGGTTGGCACAAGGGGGGACAATCTGCCACAAATCTTCTCGTAGGCCTTGGCAACCACAAGCAGGTACGATCACAGCAGACTTTGAATTAAAAAGGAAAAAAAGGAGACTCCGAAATGCAATAAAGCCTTCTGGTGCGTTCGGCAACATGAAAAAAAAAAGTCGAGGAGAAAAATTTACAGTCGAGAGTCTACTTTTAATGGCTTTTGGGGGAAACTTGAGACTGGCGCTACGATGAAAGGTTTTTTTAAATTTTATTTCATTTTCGAAATCATTTTAATTACAAAGATTTACTCCAACAAAAAGTGGGAAAGAAAAAAAATAGCAAAAAGGAAGTAAAGAAAAAGGAAATGTTATGGCAGACAATTTATTCAAACTTCTTCAAGTTCCACTAACAGTGAAAAGAAAAGAAGCGTTCGGAAAATCCCACGAATGCAAAACATTTCCAATGAAATTTCACCAGAACTTCATTTTTTTCTTTCTTCATTTTATTAAAATTTCCCTCCTTCTGTCAGTCTTTCTTGAGTTCGAATATTCGTTCTATCTTTCTTTTTTCCTATGTTTCCCTTTTTTTTTGTCGGGGTAATGTTTCAGACTGTGTACCGCAGACCAGTAAATGAAGTGAGCATATAGTAGAGACTTGTGTAGCTGTCACTCTCGTATTTGAAATTAAGGTGTTTCCTTGGATTTTTTCCCTGGCAGATACACAAAACAATAAAAAAAAATTAAGGAGAATAAATGGCTGTCTTTTAACCACAAAGGAATTTCGACTGGAAAGGATGGAACCAGCGGACGTTAGCAGGAAGATTATGCTCGTGGCAGATGCCCAAGAATCTCATCTACTCGTGAACATGGTAGACGCTGTAAATGTTACTAAGAGACAACAAGTATGTCAAATCACGGACAAAGCTTCACACCCCAGAATATGTGAAGCGGTAGCTAGCTCCACCCGTCATTCTCCTGTGATGTAACATCAGCCTGCACACCACTGGGCAGCCTAACCTTGCTGAGTTGTGACCTTTGGCGGGTTCATCAGTATCTCGTCTGTTATCGTTTGCCTGAAGTGACCGGCGGTCTGGGTGAGTCACAGCCACTGGTCAGTCCGTGCACCTGATGATCTCGTGACGACTGTTGGCATCTGACGCACCTGCTGTGCTACGGAAACACAGGACGTGTCATGAATGCGATTTAGACAAGCAGACGGCATACTTTATCAGACTATTTTAAACTTTTGCTTTGCGATTGTGTGCTAGTCCATAAACAGCAGAAAAAAGCATCGTATTATGTTCATTAATTCACTTTATAAAAATAAACTGACCCCATTAGTGATTTGTGTGTGTGTGTATTTTTCTTCACACTAAATAGACACACCCACGCAAACTTCCCCACTCACACAAAACATATTGCCTCTGTTTCTCTCTGTCTCTCCAGACTAATCCAGTCTATACCAGTTCAAAGCACGACTAAAACATCTATATCAAAAACTTTGATCGCTTGCAGAGACCTTACACCCATTACTAACAATGAAAAATGAGCCATATGTTATTTATTCACTCGTCAAACATCCATGTTAAATTAGACAACAACCCATTCTAATTTTCTCTTCATGGCCTTTGTTTTACAGTTAAGTAGTGTTTCAGTTTCCTTTCCTTAGATCGAGGGCTATTTGTAAAAAAAAAATAGTCAACATTATTTAATCAGCAAGCTAGTATTGCAGGCATTATCCTTCAGTTGGTCGCTCGTTATGTCCACATCTTTGACACTTGTGATCTCGTAACACAGTGGAACATTTATGACGAACCGTGTGACACCATACTGTCTTGCACTCAGTGAATCCCAGCGCTCACTGCGTCCTCAGGAAGAAGGTGGCAGATCATGTGACACCTTGCAAACGTTTTGCGTCACCCTCCAAAGGCGAAAGTTAGTTGTGCCCATCCGTTAACAAAGCCAATGGTCAAGCAAGGGTCGTGAAAGGGTCAAGAGGCTGTGTCAGAGGGTCGCAGCAGCTGCAAAGAAAATTTAACCGGTGTCTCGTTGCATCGTCTGTTGACACTAACAATCCTACCAGCAACAACTGAGGGGAGCTGCACATTAAACCAATATATCCTAACTTTACAGCTAAAATTTTAAAAGCATTCCTTTGATGACGGTCACCCTGGTCACTTCGCACAATAGTTTAGGAAGAACATGTTTATTTATTTATTTTATTTTTGTTAGTTTCAACCTATACAACAGAGTTTTTTCCCCCACTTTAAAACTTCTCTTAGATGTTCAGTCAGAGTCAAATGGATAAATAAATATTTTCCTAAGAAAATATGCATATTGTTGTCTACATCGTTTTAACTAAGGTAGGAGATGTCCCTGAGGTCGCAGCAGATACCGCGGTTCATGGTCGACACCCGCGCTAGTGGATGATGGGTTGCTAGGCGCTGCGTCAGGTGAGTGGCTGACTGCTCCTAGGCGAGAATCGGTGTAAGGGAGGTAACACAGCGGTTGCGTACAGTGACACAATCTTGCGCAAGGGCTCTTGCTGACGATGAGAAACCTTTCTTTCCTTCATTCTTTCTACTTTGCCACTAAAGGTTTCTCTCTCTCACTCTCTCTCTCATCCTTTTCTTTCATCCTTGCTTCTGTTTCTCATTTTGTCGACACTCCACATCTTAATGATGTTTCAAATTTCACATTTTTTTAAGAATAGAGCTTCAGAGTTTGCTACAATTAAAAAAATAATAATAACAAGAAGTTTGCGAATCAGTGATCACAAATGACAACAGAGATATTATGACAGCACATAATTATCACCACACACACACGCATACGCTACCGACCACCCCCACCACCCACCCACCCATCCATCCATCCATCCATCTCTTATCGTTTTATGATTCAGATCACACGCTGCGGTCCTAGCAAAAAAAAATGAACTGCTTAACGAGTTCCACGATTAACTGCCGGGGCCTGCGGTGTCTTTCTCCTTTTAGAATACAAGAGATTAGTCTAAGAGTCTATTCATTAAAAAAAAAAAGCTGTAATGACATGGATTAACCTCGTTTAGAAGGTTGACAGTCTCGGGGAAACTCGAACCTCTCTCTTTGTGTGGCGCTGTTGGCGAACCCGTTGTGTAGTCGAAGAAAAGGACAAACTTTCTCAGGTGTAATTATTTTATGGACCACGTAGACTGCACTTACATCAATATTGTCATTAAGCGAAGCCAACAGTCTGTGTCCAGTTCTTACAATTAGTTTTGCTTCTCTCTCTCTCTTATTCTTCTAAATTATCTTCCCTTCCCCTGTTTGTGCATTCCTGCATGCTTGATTCAGTACCTGTGTGCATTTCAAATTTTGTACAAGTGAGTGAGAACATAATTCTTTCTAAATATGATGAATATATTCTCTCTTTCTAAATTAAAATGCACCTTGTTTCTTGTACATTTTTAATTTTTTTTAAAGTATTGTTCGTAAAAGACGGTTTGTAATAAACTGGACGTGAAAGGAAATTTCGTTATAGCTGATTATTAGATATTAGGTACACACATCTACATGATTACAAAACTGACACTAACAAAGAACTTCTTAACATTTCGAATCAAAATAATATTAACACCTATACATTGGAATGTATTTTCTGCAACTGATTGATAAATATGTTGACGGGAGATGAAGGTAGAGTTTGAAAAAAAAACCAACAATTTTAATCAGGGGTATATAAATCATTAGTTTTTTGTGAGTGGTATTCCTGTCCACACTCTCTGAATGTGGCGATGACAAAGGCTAAGCCAGCAGCAAGACGATCCAAGCCGAGCGATGACCTGTGGTGACGATACCAACAGAGGCGAAGAATTTGGGGTGGCTGGGGTGGAAAGTCAGGTTTACCCCTTTTGATCCTCACCGCCATGCATAGCTGAACGAGAGTAGGTCGGGAGGGAAGGACGATAGCGCGATGAATATTGAAGTACGTGCGAGTGAAACTGGAGGTGACGAGTCTGTAAGCCCTGTCGCGCGAGAGGACGCACACAAAGCAGCCCGGAGTCAAGTTCACACTTTTGGCGAGATGTGGAGAGACACCCCCCTCGTGGGCCGAGCTGAAGGTTTCCCTCTTGGCGCTGTGGAAGCGAAATGACAGGAGTATCAGTTACAACACCAGGCTGACGATGAAAGGCCCGCTTTTCATCAGAGTGTATTAACTTTCACATGGCCTTTTCCCACTTTTGACACAATATAAATCACACTCTGTTCATTAGTTTAGGAATTGGTCTCTTTCTTCTTATTGTTGTTATTAGCGATTTTGTGTTTGGTAGTGGCGTTATTACTGGTCGTGGTGTGTGTCGTCACAAAGGTGAGGTTGTAACAAAAGGTGAGGTTGTAAGATACCTGCAGGTTAGCGTCCTTCAGTCCACTGCAGGGTTAGTTTTATTCCAACTCTGCAATGACAGCGTAGAGAATTCAATTAACGACGATTTCACGATGACTTGGAAAGGAGACTGATGTATAAACAACAGCGAACTGCCATCACTTCAAACTATGATAAATCAAAGGGGAAACGTCTATCAAAGAAATCCTTTGATGCTTAACACAACGAAATTAGTTGAAGAGAAAACATGTTCCTCAGGAAGTCGTATTAGGTTTTCGATTTAAGACAGCAGTGTTGTTGTTGTTGTTGTTGTTGTGCTAGCGAAACTTCCTCACGTCGGATCGATAGGAAGCGTGGGACTTCAATTCGATTTCGAATGAAGTGAATTGTTGAAAAGTTATTTCCCCTATTTTTCAAGTGAGGTTGTCTGTCCACGTAGTCAATAATTAATTATCCAGTGAATGAGCGCTGTGAGTAGTACAGTGACAGGAACACCTCTGTTTTTTAGTAGTTACCCCTTAGCAAACTATCTACAAACACCACTGATCAGCTCATCCACAGTGTAATCTCGCTCACTGTGTCGCGGAAACTGCAAGTATCTGATTGGATGCTGCTATTTAAGATTAAAATAGAGAACGAAACCACCATGATAACTACTTCAGCGCCGATAATCCTTCGGTGACTCGTCCATTGTCCCTTCTCTCGACACTAGTCATTTAAAATGCAGAGTAAAACGAGCAACAACAGCAAAGTCCTGCGACCAGACACTTCTTCGAACTCTTCCATCCTGGTCTCTGTCATTCTTTCTTCTTTTTCTACAAGCACGTGCTGCACGAACTATCAGTGAAGATCCAGTGTCCTTAAATATTTAATGAATACATGTGACGTTTTAAAAATTTTGTTGAAACAGAAATTAATGTCGATTTTGTTGGCTCGCACCCCCACACACACTTCTCTCTCTATATATGCCTCCTTCCCTACTTTTTTCTGTTTTTTGTGAAAGCTGTCCCACCGCCTCATCCAGCCATTCTTCTTGTTGTGTTGTCCACTCACCTCCACTTTTCTTTAGGTCTCGTTCGTTTGTTATAGCGAGTGCGCGCGCTGTGGAGCGTTGAGAAGGGAAGCTGCCATTTTCACGGCGGACATTCAGTCGGTGTTTAAGGAGGGAGGGAAAAAAGTAAAGTAATTTCCAGGTTCCTTTCAGGTCAGCTCTTCCTCCCTGCTGGTCTTCAAATCAATTCATTTTCTTCCCCGCTTGACAAGTAGAATTCCAGTCTGTAACCTCACCTTTGACACTATTTACTAGACATGTCTATTGAGGCCACCGGAGGACAGGAATGTAAGAAGATATTATTTTCCCCGTTCACTCAGCTTCTGTCAACTAAAGACTGCGCAAAAAAATGTGAAGGAAGCGATGCTGAGCTAGACACAGGGGAGTGGAGGGAGAGAAAGGAAGAAAGAGATTAATTAAAGTGCCGGAAAGCGAGCGGTCCCTTTCATATTCTGGTCAAGCGGGTCAAAGACAGGTGTGACCGTTTCTTTTTCTCTCACTTAGGAGCCAAAGGTGCATCGAGAGTGGACTGCACAGTACTTCAAAGTAAACCACAGGGACGCTGAATGTAAGCTTGACATTGTGTATTTCTCAAATTAGCTCTGAGAGAGAGAATTGTTAACTACAATTTTTTTTTTTTTTTTTTTTTTTTTTTTTGGGGGGGGGAGGTATTGCCAACCACCGTAAGCATCTCAGTGATATACACACTTGCAGGCTGTGCCTCATTTACACCTCAGCTTAAAAAAATGAAAAAAAAAAGAAAAAAGTGGGAAAAAAGTAAGAAAATCCTAAAAAAAATATTTATTTGCGGGGTGACTAGATCCTGTTTACCAACAAGTAGGATAGATATATGCGATTACTGTGTACAGTAATGATATTTTAAGAGCATAGTGAACCAAACTTCATCGGAGTGTCTACTTCTCAAAAGGAATACATTCAAAATTCTTTATTCTTTTTCCTCTCTAAGGGTATTGAAATAAAATATATTCATACATATTCCCACACATTCTGATCTTTATATGCAATTATCTCTCGCTCACATACATACACTCACACTGGTTGGTTTATGACAGGTAATAAATATATATAGAGAGAAACAAAAAAAATCAACTAAAGCCCAAAACAAAACAAAAGCAGCAACAACAAAACAAAAACAACAACAAAAAAAAAACCAAACAAACAACAGCAGCAAAAACAAAACTAATTTTTTGTATCACTCCCTCATTCTTTCCTTCTTCGTGTATATCTGCATATATTATCAGTAAACTAAAGCATACAAGCAGATGTAAACAGAGGATAGACACACTCTTGTTCTCTCTCTCCTTGACATACATTCTGTACTCCTTACTGCCCTTCAAGGGTTGCTGTACATGTTAACACTCTCCCATCCATCCCAATATAATAAAAAAAATGAGAAGTAATATATGAGCCAGTTTCAAACCACATCTTGATACTCTTAAATAACACCTTCCCGTCTAACACCGAAAGCTGTTGTAGAAAATAATCCACATAAAGTTACTCTCCTCCGATCCCGTATTAATCGTGATGTATGCCAAAACAAATTTCCTTCAAGTCGTCTTTGTCGACACTTTTTGTCGTTTTCCATACATTTTGAACCTACTCCATCAGCACCTAGGTGCGACAATCGCAGGCCAGGTTGAAAGGAGAGCCGGCGAGGGTTGAATTGGCGGGCTTCGGGTTGCAGGAGGGCTGCACGTGATGCACGCCCCGGTCAACACCTTTCCTTGTCTCGCCTCATGACTCACGCCGTCACCACCTCCGGTGTCCAAGGGAGGGAACCAGTCAGGCGCAACATCTCACATCGCTGACCCCGCCTCCATCTCAATTCACCAGAGTGAGTGAGTATGTGTGTGTGTGAGGTTTCACGAGGGGCTCGAATAATTATAACATCCAATTCTGGAGATGTAAGGTTCTCGCCTTAGATTCGACCAGAGACGAAGCTAAATGATAAAGAATGGTCGACTTGGAGAATCTATCTTGTAAAGGTTCTTGAACCATTACTGGGGAAAAAAAAACAAGAAGGAAGACGGTTTATACTGACGTCATTGCCTACTTTCTCGGTGTGTCGAGCTTCGTCTTTTGTCAGATGGTTGTCCCCTCCCTCAACCGCCTCTGCTCAATCTGGTCCACAAGCCGTCCAGAAAGATATACCTGTTCCCTAAAAAGACTCGACATGATTTTGAGCACGGCTAGTTCTTTTGTTTCTTCACCCAGGACACAAGTTGTTCTCTAACAGGTTGTCCTCCAAAATGCAAGCGATACACCGCATTTATTGCCTCCTCTCGCGCTTTAAATTCATTCTCGGCTACTTACCTGTCAACTCCCCTCTCTCCCTTCTTGAAATCATTTGCT
The DNA here is from genome assembly GCF_003073045.1 of Pomacea canaliculata. Taxonomy (NCBI): domain Eukaryota; kingdom Metazoa; phylum Mollusca; class Gastropoda; order Architaenioglossa; family Ampullariidae; genus Pomacea; species Pomacea canaliculata. The sequence goes on from NC_037590.1 coordinate 13,076,281, forward strand.
TAATTGCCATATTGGCTGGAAAAATCAGGCACACATCCCACTTTCTACAACTCGTATTTTCTCCTACTTTCACTGCCATGACTATCGTTGCTTGGAAACATACAGATCGATGAGAAAGATTCGAATTTACGACAATGCAACCGCAAAGCAGCGGCGCTTTGACTGCGAAAACCGCTGCTGGGATGTTTTATGGTCCGGGGCTACAGAGGCCCTGTGGTCGTCTGCTCCGTAAATCTTCGCCCACCAGCGCGCGCATGTGTGTAATGGCAGCGCAGACGCACGAGCAGTCCACGTGCGGTTTCTATGAGACCACTCGACCAGAACGTCAGGAGGAGACGATGGCCACGCCCTGCTCATCTGTTTTCAATGCAGGTTTTTGTGTGTTTTTGTTGTTGGGTTTTTCTGTTTATTTATTTTTGTTGTCTGAAACACCTTCGACTTTAAACACACGGAAACAGACCTGTTGTAATCAGTGGTATCTTTTGATTTTTTTTTTTTAAGTTCTTTTTGTCATTTTCAGATTCTCGATACAATTGTCTCATTATTACCGGCTCAGTGATAATCAGTGGTTTCTGTTATTTTTTTTTTTTTTTTTTTTTTTAACGTTTCTTGTTGCCATTTTCAGACTTGATACAACTACCTCATTAGTACCGGCTCAGTGACTACCACCCAAACCATATGGCGGCTTGGAAAGAGATCAGATTTAATTTCTAATTTTGTGGAGTTCAAGCAGAGCCTGTGGACATACCATTAGTGTGGAAATGACCTTTGTAACAGTTTCTGCTGGTTGTCTTTGCTGGTGTTGGGGTCAAGTCAGTGGACCAAAGGGATTTTCTCACAAGTTGTTTTTTGGGCAGTTCAATTGTACAATGACAATGTCAGGAAACATTTTATATTTGGAGGCGATTGCTTGTTGGCAGTACAATATGGCATGACTGGAAGCTGCGTCGTCAAATGCACTTAGGTCAAGCTACGGCCAGCCTATTGTCACGACAGATGGCACTTGCTTTGCTAAGTGATACTCTTTTTTCTGATGAACCCGTGGACAGGAAAATTGAATGTTCTTTATAACCTTACTTTTTGATCTTTGAACATTTTTGTTTGCCTGCTTACTCGAGGTCCTCAACCAATGTTTCCATGTGCGATTAAATACATCTTACTTAAGTCATTACTCGCATAATTAATTTTCCGGGGATTTTTTAAAATTTGTTTACTTTTCATTCTAAAGCCACTGCTTCACAAAAACAAAAAAAAAAAGCGAGGAAATTGTGAACATATTCAAAAGGTGCCCCCATGTCACCTACAACATTAAAAAGTAAACATGATTATAAAGGACTTTAAAGACAAGAATACTTATTCTGTTTTGTCTTTTATACTAAAATTACCGAACTGTTTGAGCAAGACTGTGTGTGTGTGTGTGTGAACTACTTCCCTTACTACCCCTCCATGCTCTGATTCCTCAAGGTTTGTCAAACCTCTGTCCAATATTTTGGAGGTAAAAGTAGGTCGCGAAGTTCCAGACCAGCGATGACAAGTGATGCACAAGCAGCGGTTGAGAATGGCATTGAAACTGTTCCCCATTTGAAAACGATCGGCAAGAGAAGAAGAGGGGGGGTGGTAGTTAGGAGATGGGGAGCAGGCATGGTCGAAGGTGGCTTTGTGTCCCTCCCTGCTGTGCAGGTGGAGGCCTGCAAGGCCTTATCGCTTTGACTGTCTAGAAATTAATTTCATAATTATTGACGAAGTCTCTGACCCCCACCCTCCCCCACGACCTCCTCGTGGCGAGCAAGACAATCTAATCTGTTGTAAATCAATCATAAACTTTAAAAGCTTCAAAGGGGTACTTGAATAGGTGCCCCCTTTCCATCTTCTTCCTACCCACTTCAGTCCGTACAAATAATGGGGATGTGAACTGGAGTGGCGACGAGTGTTCAGGCTGAGGAGCTTTCACCGTCAGCTCACCGTCGGCACTGTCATCTTTCATTGTCTTCGTGTTAGTGAGCGAGCATGCCTTTGTCACAAATAACAACTACCAAAAATAACACACAAATAACAACGACCAAAAATAACACAAATAACAACTACCAAAATAACACACAAATAACAAACCTATCAGGAACTTCAAAGACTGTTTGTCCTTTCCTACTTGCCTTCGTGAGAAAGATTTATATCTCCTGTACATCTCTCCGAGAATCTGACTTCAGAACAGGCTGGACGAGATTGTGTCATTCAAAAACTGAGCAACACCCGAACAAACCGTTCTGAAGCTCTGTGTGTGCAGAATTAAGTTCCTCCAATCTGCCAAACACGCGATCTGCCACCTCCGAAACAAGTTGCACGGCGTAAACATCTCTCTTATTAAAAAGCATTTAGTCAGTTTGTAGTTTTTAATCTCCTCATTCACAGATGATGGCAGGCCTTTCAAAGTCCCATCTGCGCCTCCAAATCGAGTTTTGCATGAAACGTGCCGCAGTCTTTCTCTTTCAATTACTCCATTCTTTTCCTCTTTCTCTCTGTCTCTGTGTGTGTGTCGGTAGAATTTAAAGTATATATATAGCATCAAGGTATATATATAGCATTAAAGTATATATATATAGCTATATGAGTCCGTGCTATATATATTAGAATATGAAATAGACAGGTAACGTCACCTGTAAAGACGCAAACTTGAAATGGGAGGATAAAAGCAGCAGTAAGAGAGAAAGAAAATTAGGAACGACAAAAGAAACAAGTGCAGATTGAAAAAAAAAAAAAAAAGAAAACAAACAAACGAGAAAGGCCGAGTGTTTGCAGTTGTCATAATTCACTGTTTGCTGTTGTCATGTGTTGGGTGGGAGGAAAGAGTCTTGTTAAATTCACACCTGTAAGCCATTTATAATATGATACCAAAGCCGCCTTACCTTAGCAACCATGGCACGTGGTAAGTGCACAAAGGAGAAAGGGGGAGATAATTGTCAGAAGCGCGAGGTGAAACTCTGGCACAGTTATGTGTGTGTATATATATATAAGTTGTGCCTATACACAGGTTATAATGTCACTTTTTGACACATCATAGGACAGATATGTTAAGATTATTGACAGGAAAAGAGGTGTATAAGGTTACGATGTTTGAAAATTGTGATGTAATATCATAAATATTGTGATAATATGATAAGAAAGACCCGTTCATTTTTTTTTTTATTTATTTTATTTTTTTATCAAGGCAAGACTTATGAGAACCCCACTTTCAATGTGCAGCAACAGAGAGCTTTGCAAATACGAATTTTTGTGAAGGGTGCCTGGACAGAAAAAATACAACAACAAAAATCACAATAACGTGGTCTTAGGAAGTGACAAACTTTTAATGTGTCGGTTCTGGTATTAATGCATTTCGCCCATTTCTCATCTCATATACCTAAGTGTTTTCCCTTATATATATATAATATGTGTGTGTGCCCGCTTTTTGTGTTTTGTTGTGTTTCTGTGTCTTTTGTTACATTCGTGTGCAACTCTCTCGAGTAGTCATGTACATGTATGTAATGCCATTACTTTGTCTCTCTTGCATGTTATGTTTATCACTGTCGTAACACATAGCACTGCTTTGTCTTGCACACATTAACTCCTCCTCCTCCTCCTCCTCCTCCTCCTCCTCCTCCTTCGAGACGAGAAAGACCCTATCGCTGTTTAACGAGAGATGGTTTCAAAGTTCGATCTCCTGTGGCAACAAGTCCAGGATCGTCTGTTTGGATGAAACTCGGCGGAAAGGCATCAAGAGCATCAAAGGCTTAGTCAGGACCCGCGCCCAGGGGCCTTAAGCCATGTCGCTTTGGTGGCGATGCCGGGGAGACTGGCATCACCTGCCCCTGACGTGAAATCTCGCCACTTCCCGCGAGTGAGCTCGAACCCGTCGCCGTCTGGCAGCAGACGACAAGCTCAGAGAACGTTTCACTAAGCTCCAAGATCACGTGGCTTGGGGATGTAACGCGATCAGTAATGAGCGTGTAATGCCTGTGTTACAGTCGCTCAGTCCCTCTTGCACTTCCCGCGACAGACGTAGCGGCTTCTAGGCATTTCCCTCCCACTTCCTTTGTTCCGGAGATGTCCGACAGCCACCGATGTCGCCGAGGCGCGTGCCCGTGCCAGTGACGACACTTCCGTTTTGGCGACGTAAGAACGCCGATGGCCTAGGCAAGACTCACGGAGGACTGACACGGTTGTGGGCGTGTGAGGTGTTAGCAGCGAGCAGACAGCTAGTAGAGCCTCGCACTGGCAGCCACTGACTAGCAGACAGCTAAGACAAAGCCCTTACTGATAACCCTGGTGACTAGCAGGCTACTAGTGCAGGTCGGCCCTTACCCCAGTGAGGGTCAAAGCGGACGAGGTTGTGCGAGCTGGCACATTCATGACCGTTGATCGACAGAATTGTAAAAGTCGGAAAATACAGAAAAGATAACCTGACGAACTCTAACCAAAGGTTGCATACGGCACGATTATTGTGGATTTGCATATCAGTGTGAATGATCTTTATATAAAACGAAAAGCAATATAAGGGTTTCAATGCTCATTAAAATAATTTGTACCTGATAAACTCTGATAAATTTTAACACTTTCAGTTGAACGTTCAAGATTTGATTCATTTATTTTTGTAACTGCAGCGTTCAAAATTTCATTCCTTAATTTTTATGAACAATTAAACTGCAGTTCTACAGGAGCCTCTCTAATGCCTGCTTGTGGTGACACTGGCCTACATGTATTGATACTGTCAGGCTGCTTGACTATGGAACAGCTCCCAAGAGCAGGATGTCTTATCCTTGTCATTTTATCATTCTTAATTAGCTCATTTCTATTGTCACGTTTAGCCGCTCCCAAATAACAGCACCGGGAGGCGAGTAAACTCCTCCGTTGCATGGGCCTGTGAAATGGACACCCTGCTTGCCTCCGGGGATGAAGGAAGCTAACAAACGACATCGCAGGGAGCATCATGTTTCGTTGGTAATAATCCACCCTTGATAATGCCCGCCCGCTCCGATGGCTTCAGAACACACGCACGGACACACACAGAAAGGGAGAGAGGAAAAAAAGAGAGATAAAGAAAGAATGCGCGTGTTCCGGTCAACCTCTGTCACTTCCTTCATGGTAGAACTCTGATCTATCACAGGTGGTCTCCCCACCCACACACACACACTAAAGAGATGGAATGTAATACAACTTTTACAGAATTCCACCAGCATGAATTTAGTCTTAAAGTTGCTGGAAAACATTAACAAACACACCTGTTATAAGTATCTTTCACAAAAAAATTGTGATGAATATTTAATTTTTTTCAGAAAAGCGCAGGTGGACTGACCTTTGACATCACTGTGGACGTACCGCAACCAATGAAAAAGCTTGTCCTCAACACCACACTCCCCAAAGCTGAAACAAAAAGCATGCTCTCTCTCTCTACCATGGTCTCACGATATCAGTACATAGCCTCAGTTTCTCAAATTCTGTTTTACAATCGCACTTTCACATCTTTCTAACGACACTTTTAAGGGCGGTGCTGCAGGTCCCAGCCTCCACGTGCAAGGGCGAGCGACGTCGGAGATTAAATTATTTCTAGGACAAGAAGACCAATAACCAAATAGAAAAGCCAGAAATCTGTGTTCTTTGCCCTTCGGCGCGTGCCACATCGAGAAGTATGAGAACATAACACGGCCTTTGGCGGTGTTCTTTGTTTTCTTTCAGTCTTACGCCCGGTCAGATTCATCTGACCTTTGACAGGAGAGCGCTGGCGACTGCAGGTGATGCGGGTCAAGAGGCAGAAGGATGTTTGGGCTGGAGGCTGGCGGGGGGAGAAGAGTGGGATGAGGCGTTTGAAGTCGTGAGTAGAGAATTGAAGGGAGAAGGGGGACAGCGTTTGAGAAAGCGAGAAGGCAAGTTTTGACGGGTGGGCAAAATGAAACCTCGCCATACACCACGAGATTTCCATTCCACATAAACGTGACAAATCTGCTCCACCTCTCACTTCTGACCTGTTCTTCTCTGAAGTCCGGATGTCTAGCACCTATGAAAAATAACTGAGAGAGGGAGATGACAACAGCCACCGTTCTATTGAGATGTTTCATGTTGTGTATCACGTGATGTGCAAATGAAAGGCAAAACCCTTCTGGATGGTAAACAGTATCGTGACTTTTGTTCCTCAGTTGTTTACAGCTAAGGTTCTGATTTTTTTTTTATTTAATTGTAAAATTCATCTTATTGCTGATCAATAAAAATGTTCCTTAACTAGTCTGGACTTGACTGTTTGTCCCCGAGTGACTGCAGCAAAGAATAAAGTAAGTCGAAGTGTTGAGAATACTGAGTTCTCAAACGGCCATGTAAACTTACTTTAAGCAGTTCTCACTCGGCAGCTGGCATTGACTGTATTCCTCAAAAAACTGGTAAATAATTTTTATTAAAATAATAACTGTGGTCGTATAAGGACACAAACCTTACAAGGCGTCACGATTTCCAGAAGCCGGTGGGTGTTCAGGATGTAGGGACCAGATGGATAATGTGAAAGAAAGGAAAAGCGAGTAGTCAGAAGGAACAAGACAAAAATCTCTCCAGCACCACAAGAGGGCGCTCTTCGATCAGCTGGCAGTCCGAGTAAACAGACCAGCTCCGCGTCCGCCATGTTCATTAGGCGGCCATTGTGTCGGGAGGGAGACTTCATTAATCGAGAGGTATCGTTTTCACGTCCCCTGCGTCCAGGCTACGAGCTCAGAGCGATGATACCCACCCGTTTCTGCGCCGCTTCTCCCTTGAACCTCCCGTGTCCCAGACGCGTTGCCCCTTCCTTATTCATCCCTCCCTTCCCCCCAACCATCCTGATCCTGCTCGAACCCATTGATCCTTCTTTCTCTGTCATAACAATGGTTCACAATACCCTCACCTTCTTTTCTTCTCAGCCTCCGGCTTCTTACCGCAACCCTCCATACGCGAGTAAACTATCGTCAGCAGCAGGTGTATCCCAGTCTACCCGGGTACCAAAAGGCATTCTAGGAATCTGAGTGTTGCCCTACCCTCAAACAAGCATGGCCGTTGGTGGACAGCCAGTCAGCCAGCCAGCCAGGTAGAGATCGCTCCAGTGGAACCTGCGCCTGGTAGTACACAACAACAGGCGTCTCTTTGTGAAACTCATCTCCTTCAACTCATCCAGCAGTCTGAGGCGACTACAAAAGGTTTCGCAAATATTTTGCTTCCTAAATGATTGCTCACAACACTGACCCCTAAATAACGATCGAATCTTTGTTTAGGAATTTACTGCGAAGATCATGGGCGTTGGTTAAGCTGTTGTCTTAAAAATATCTAGCCAGAACTCCATCACATAACTTAGCCATTCCGTCTCAAAATATCTAAATATGTTGTTTGGTCAAACTTCACCCTCCAAATGGAGTTGATCGTGTAATATTTCAACTTGGAATCAGTCTGTTGGAGGGCGGTGTAACACGAACCAATACATTTCAAGAGAGTTCTATATTCTTTTTTTTTTTCAAACCAGCAAAGTCCGTAGGAGCAGTAAACTGTTGGCTGGCTGGTCGACTTGGGGACTGTAAGCGATTTAGGAATGCGTCAATATGAAGAGGGCGACAGAATGACGACGCGTCCCTGGGTGAGAATTGTAACATGGGGACCTCACATCTCGCCTTTCCGATCGCTTAAAAGCACTTTAAACAGTGTTGACAAATCCTTTATTCACAATTACATTCGCAAACTTACTTTTCGTTCCTTGATGTCGACTGTTCCGCAGATGGACTTGTTGTTTTCTTTGTGTCGTGTGATGGCAACACTTTCTTAGGGAGGTGTATTCTACTACATTAGCTAAAGCCTTATGAAAATGTTTGACTGTCAACGTTTTAATTTTTTTTTCCTTTTCTAGTTTGTTTTATGCTGCTTGTCAAAATAAGAATTTTTGCGTTAGTGTGAAAAGCGTGTGACAAGAAAATAAAAAAATGAATAGTAAATTAAAGAATAGAGAAGAAGAAAGAAGATAACGGTAAAAAAAGACAAAAGAAACGAGGAAATGAAAAATAAAAGAAAATCTTGGAGGCTTTTAAGGGCAGAGCTCACCCATTGAAAGAAGAACCAAACACGACCAACTAAAATGTGCTCCCATTGTACATCGCACATTCCGATCACTGGGTGGACAACAAAACCAAGGGAAGGGGGAGTAACATCCCATAGAATGTAATGACTCACCATGAAAAGACCTTGGCATGTGGAGGGCGGGACCAGCCCTCTATTTCTCCGCCTTTATTCCCTAATAAATCAGGTAGCCATCACTGCTGTATGAGCAGGGGAGGCGTCCTCCCCGTCATCGGACACCGTCCGCTCCAGTCTGGATCACAGTGAGTTGACCACTGGCCTTTGGAGTCTTTTTCTTTCTTTCTGTAGGTGCTGAAAGTGTAAATCTTATGTATCAATATTACTTGGACAATAACGATATGAACAGAAAACTGTTGTCCCAGGTGTTCTTGAACCAGTTTGCGGGGAGACTAATTCTCTAGGCTAGTTATTTATTTTTAACAATAGAGGAATTAACCATTATTGTTTCACATCGTGTTATCGGATGGAGGCAGCAGCCTCATCAGCGGTACGGCAAAGACTTTTCCACGTCTTATCTCACTGTTTATTTTCACCAGTGCATCGGCTCACTGCCGTGGAGGGAGGGCACGGCTTGGGGGGAGAGGGGAGTGCTCCTTGCCGCCTCCAGAGTCGGGTGGGTCGCACGGAGGGAAATAGGCGCGCAGGGAGAGCGCTCAGGGTGGGGTGGGGGAGCCTGAAATGTCACCTCACACCTCCAAACAGTGTGCACGTGCCTTTCTTGAGAAGAAAGTGATTTATCCGCCGGCGTCTCGTCAACACGGCAAAGGGCCTCCAATCTCAATCCACTTTACAAAGCTATTGTCTCTCCCTCCTTTTGTGCCGCCAGTGCTTAGGCAGAGACTAGCAGTGCTGCGGCATGGCGGCGGAGTCGCGTGCTGAACGAAGCGAACCCTCGCAGAACGCAAGCGCGTGTTTTTGAAAAAAAAAAAAAAGATTTACTGAGACTGAATTCCCCTAACACAGTAATAATAATCCCTTGCTTCCTCCTCATCATCATCAACACTGTAATAATCATCATCATCTTGTTTCGCAGTGAATTATCAAATACAGAGGACAAAGAGATGTCTGAAGATGACATCAGATCGATCCGCAAGACGTGAACGTCGCCCTCACAATCTATTTTTACCCGCCTCACCCTCGACAAAAAAGAAAAAAAAATGTCGCCCGTCGACGAGGCCGCCGACGAGACCTGCACTTAAACCGCCTTGGAAGCCATTGAGCGCCGCCATGTTTGTTCGCGCCAGACCGCGGCACGTGCGCACGCTTGGTCGTACAGCACGCGCTAATGGCGGCCACGCGCGCACAAGCTTGACAGCACGCGTCAATCACCGAGCCGCACGTGGCGCGTGCACGCGGACTGCTTGTGTTTGGTGACGGATCTCTCTCGTCGCCGCGCTATTCATCTTGACCTTGGGCGAACGTCACCGTGTAACGTACAGATTCCAGTGATTCCAGTGGGAATTGGAAACTTGGATAGCGGCTGGACACTGTGCGACTGTGTGATGTAAATGACTTATGATAGAGTTGTTTGTTGTTGTTTTTTTTTTTTTGTTTTGGACAGCTTAGTAACGTTGAGGGATGTGACGCATCCAACACAAACTAACCTGGACGATAAAATAAACATCATAATTTTCTTTTCAATTTAATTTTTTCCCTCCAAACATGCTTAAAATTTTTTCAACGTTTAGAACAGCCTTTCAAAAATAAATGTTTATTTGGTAAATTTGCTAATCTGGTTTCTGATGCTATTTCTGAAGGACTGTCTTTAGAATAATGGAGGACTGTAATAATATTCTTCCGCGGTCATCCTGCTGTATAAAGCTTGTTTTTTAACTCTTGTCATAGCAAGGACATAATTACAATAAACCGACCAGAGAAATATGGGACGAAGCTTGCCTGAAGGCTGCAGGGTTTTGAGGGAGGAAGCGGGGTGCCTGGGGATGGAGAGGAAAGAGTATGAGGTAGGCAGTAACAAGTGGCTAATGAGACTAAAAGTGTCTTAAACACCATTCCATTCATCTCTCAGCACCGCATCCCTCCAACTCTCCTCTTCTATTTTCCCCTCTCTCATACTCCCAGTGCCTATTAAGTTCCATGTTATTACGTCTATGTTGTTGGCACATCTGCTTCGGCAAACATAAAATAAAAAGCCTTTTTTTTTAAAATGGGACTGAACGAAACCGCAGCGCCCTCCAACCTTTGATCCCATGGTGCTCTCCATCAGCGGGGCCACCCAACCCTTCCAGTCCCGCTCCATCAACTGAATATGAATGTAGAGCTCTGTAGACGGCCCTACCCTCCTCCTCCCCATCGTCACAACCCATCGGCTTCCACTGATTTGTAGCCACCCCCATCCTACCGCCCCTCCCAACCTCAAACGGCAACATTTACAGGTTGCGAACGCTTGGCTCTGCTACTCGCGTACCTGACGGCCATCAGTCATTACTAACACATTACCGGCGCCTCACTTCATTAACCCCACATTGAGGGTCATGTGACCTGTAGGCTGGCTTTTGCAGGTGCAAGTGTGGTGTGCGGTCACGCCGACATTTGCTAGCAGCAGCGACGGGTAACTGGACTGGGAAATTAATAGACATGCATAAACTTTAATTTAGGACGATATTCTACTTGCAGGAAATCTTAAACTTGGAATTTCTCTTACAAACAGACTGATTTCACAAAATACGAAAAATACGTAAATTTAAATTATCAATCAGCTTTTCTCACTTATTTTTTTCACTATTTCACTCTCTGTGCCTCTGCTCTCTCTCTCTCATGCACAAGCGTTAACACACACTGAAACAGTATTTTTTTAAAAAGTCGTGAAGTATCTATTTTATTCTTCATTCTACTGTTCTCTTTTTCGTCCTCTAAAGAGGATAGAACTCTTGCAGGAAATGCTGATGCGACAAACACTACAAAGGTGACAAAATAGTCTACAGTCTTCCTTAGTCTACAGTCGCAGCGCAGTGAATAGTGAGTGGTTCACGGTGTCAAGGCATGCTTTAACTGACAAATCCACATTTGCCAAGAAAATTGTCCATTCACCTAGCAAAGCGAGACTCAACAAAGCACAACCCCGCTTCTGAAATTAAGCAAACTGTAAAGTACAAATCCTACTTCAAGGAGAGTGTGGGACATGGTAAACAATTGCTTCAATTTGCGAAAGTGGAGGAAAAAGAAATAGAGAGACATAGACAGATACCTAGAGACTTCCTGTTGTTGGTGTGGACCTCAAGGGTGAGGTCAACATGGCCATCATCCCGCCATTTCTGATGCGGACAGGTGATGCCGCGCTGCTGTGGTCATCTGCCGGTCTCCGGCCCGGTCGTCCTCACCGTGACAAGTCAACAAAGCGACAACAAAAGCCTTTCTCTCTGGACACAGAAGCGGCGGGCAGGCTTGCCCTGACCACGGTCATTCGAGGTTCCTCCCTGATCACTGTGTCCTTCTTCGGCGCCTTGATTGACGGTACGTGGGGTTCACACTTGACCCCCAGGATCTTTTCTTCTGACCGCGTTAACACCCCCATGATCACGCAGAGGGGAGGCTGGCCTTTAAAAAAAAATAATTGTAAGCGCCCTCAGTCCAGCGAGACTTGTGCCCTACTCTTATTCCCGGATGTTCGAGCTGCACACCCACACTCTCCTAACAAGGTTTTATTCAAAGGTTGTTTCGACATGGAGGCAGACATGTTGTGGCGTGTAAGTACAGGGGGAAATGTAGTAGACCCTTCCACTTACACATTTTGAAAAAGAGGGGTGGCCTGTGCTTTTATCTGTTGACAAGAACCTGGGATCTCTGAGCACGGTAGTGGTGGTGATGATGATGGCGGGTTTTAGTGGTGCTGGAGAATAAGAAGCAGAAGAAGAATGATTAAAGGTAAATTCTTCAATAGTACATTCTCTGACCAGTTATCGCTATTTTAAACCAGACAAAAAGTTCTTCTGGTAACTGTTTAAGGCCACGTCACACTAAATACAACGCCCAGATAAAGAATGTGGAGAAACTATCCCATAAGGCCTTTATGCAAGCTTCATTCAGCTGCCGTTTCGCCCGGAAAGTCGTTTCGATAAACAGTTCAAAGTGGCTTCTATACTTCATTTACACCCCACGGCACCCATTCAGCATGCCTCCTCACAGAAAACGGTAATAGTAAGGTCGATTTGGTTGTGTATACACCGCGCAATCAACACCAAGCTGCACCTTCCCCCTCCCGTCCAACACCAGGAAGGGGAGAAAAATTTATTGCACTTTCAACCGGCAGTAAAAGATGTTCTGTTCTGGCATGACAGAGTCACTAGCTACGAAAGATCTGAGGACTCCTGCCTGTTATGAAACGGATGATTGCAGATTGATTAAAAAAAGCTTATTTTTGTGAACGGGCTTTTTCCCACCCCCCTGCGACTACATCCCGAGGGTTAATTTACTTTTAATTGGGCACCTTGAGTTGAGAGCATCAAAGTGCCGGGCGCGGCGCACAATTAAATATGAATGAAGGTGACATAACGAGGGTGAACGGGCTTCCCTAGCAATGGACTGAAACGAAACTACCCCCCTACACACACACACCCTACTCCTCCCCGTGCAATGCACGTGCTGTCGGCAACGTGGACTAGAGAGGGCGAGGTTACTGGGGGAAACGAATAAGGAGCAATCAAGCATAGCTGAAAATCTTAACCTGACCGAAATTCTCGCAGCCAGGAGCCTGTCATCAACATAGAAATAGTGTCTGGCATAACGTTTGGCCATGAAAGAAAGAATAAGGAAGATGGGCAAAGGACGGTAAACTGTCTTAGAGCTGGATGTTAATTAATGTTTAGTTGAAAAGTGTTGTATAGACTGGGACGCGTGTACCCCATACAAGTAGGTCCTCTTCAGGCTCCGTATTCATCTGTTGCACTGTCTTGTGGTCTGCTGACGGCCGTTGCTCATCCCTGCTTCCCTGCTCACCACCACCACCACCATCATCATCACCACCACCATCGCGATTATCCCCCACTCTCTCCCCTGTTGCATGGCTGGTACCGTGTTCAACAGTTGACTGGTTTTATTCCCGCCGTCTGCACCGTGCAGGGAGTGATTGTTCCTCCACTCAGTCACTCACTCCTTCTGTGTGTTTGGAGCACTCTGTAAACCCGCATGCTACTCGACCGTTGTGTGCCTTGGTACTGCGTGTGTGTGTCTGTGCTCTCTGTCTCTGTCTTGGAACTGGCAACAGCTTACCCATCAGTCAGTTACGAAAATAGGTCTTTAAAGACAAATAAACTAGGAACGAACACTCAGTAATACTCCAACATTGCAAAAACCAAACAAAAACATTAATTTTGTTGCCTGCATTCACACGTGATAATAATGCATTCCTCTCTCTCTCTTGTTCCTTTTTCAACGTTCTCGTCCTTCTTAACATTCGTTTCTCTTTCTTTAATAAAGTGAGAAAGTTTAGAAGGAATAAAACTATAGGTTTCGGGGAGGTCATAATGGGGTTCGCGCACCTTGCCAGCAGACCCACAACGCTGACGCTGACTCTGACTCCCGCTGATCGAAATGCACCCAGCGCGTGGCCTGCACGCGACTGACGTGATACTGTCGATCGATTGGTCAACGTAACAGCCAATGAGAACACGTGATGGGTAAACTGACGGCCGCCTGTCCTTTCAATCCTGGCGCGAGCGACCAAGTAGGCGGAACCCTATTGCGTCGGGCACGCGCGCGTCAACAAGGAAGTGAGCACGCACGTGCATGTGTATGCACACAGAAAGTCGCAGCAATAAGTGTCAGCTATTAAGACACGTGCGCTGAGGTTTTTGTCGGAATTGAACCGAAAGCTTACTAACAGTGAGAGTTTGCTCAATGAGCTGATTGCTGCAGATAAATGGCAATGAAGCTGCTCCTCCGGCCAAAGATCAAAACACCATCTTGCTTGTCGTTTCCCCTGTGCTGACGGGGAACTCTTCAAACAAATTTAGTGCAATGAGGGCAGTCGTATTTTTTAATCCTGACAAAGAGTCGTTTGTCGTCTAGGTAGAGATTAATGAGACAAATTAATGACAAGAGAAATAGTTGTGTCAGGTTATTATGAAACGAAACCTCTTTTCGAATACGGGATTGTGCGGGGGGAACAAGGGTCAAACTAACAATAAATATGTTTATTTCACACTCCCTGTGCCACCTTGCATGACTCGTTCAGAGTAGAGCAACATTCAACAACTCTTGTAACTGAAGTGGGTGGGGACTGCTTAGGATGACGATGCTTTGAAGAGCAGACCCTACTTTAGTAGCTGACCTTTGTGACTGTATTAACATTAACACTCTCCTCGTGTTCCTGTATCAACGAACTTACTCATTCTGTTGGTTTGTTTGCCTGTGTGTTGTTTTGTTTTTCTTCTTAAAGAAGCTTCCATCGTCTTACTGACAGCAGCACTAGGACGAGATCTGGATTTTTTTCTTGTAGCCTAGAGCACACGTCCAGGGCGCGTGCCGACTCACGCGACAGTTCTGAAGGGTGGGTGGTAGGGAGGAGGGGCTGTAGCGCACGCGACGTGAGGGGCGTGACGAGAGGTAGAGAGCATGCGCAAAGGAGTGTGTAGAGACCTGTAAGCCCCGCCCTCCCGTGGAGACACCGCGAGCTATGGTCCTCGTCCTCCTGTCCTCCTGCACGCGCCACGGGCCAAACGGCTACCGACATGACCCGCAACAGTGCAGCCCGCCATAGAATGCAGTCCGCTGACCACTTAAATACGTGGCCCTGCCACCTTTACCTGCGCACTCGCAGTCTGGCCGCCAAACGGAAAGGATCGACAGGAAACCAGTCTTTGCGACATCTTCGTGTGGTTGATGGAAGCTGGGACTTGAACTGACAACAGCCTCCCAACGTTTTGATTCGGTGTGAAGTTGTTGTAGCTGCATAACAGCCAACGGTTGTTGTTACGCAACCTTGACTACACAATAAAGTGGGAACCCAAGGCTTTTCATGTCAAGTTTTCAGGCGTAGGTCAAGCTTCGAGCGCCCCCTAGCCCGCAGCATGAAGGCGACGAAGACACGCGACGAGATGGTCGAGGCAGGGGAGATAAGCGACCAGGAAAGCTCGGTCAAAGGTTACAGGAAGCACACGTGCAAAGCGAGCGCCAGCAAACGTTCTCGCGGATCACGAGGAGGCGCTCTGGATCCCGAGCAGCGGACGATCCTACGGAAGACCCGCCGGGCTCGCGCCAACGATCGCGAGCGTTCGCGCATGCACGAACTGAACAAAGCCCTGGAGGCACTGCGGTTGGTGTTGCCGAACGATGGCGCCCCCTACACGAAGATCGAAACACTTCGCTGTGCGCGAAACTACATCGAGATCCTCACCAAATACCTGGCGGACGAGAACGCCGTGGCCTTCAACCGTCAGCTGCAAGCGCAGCTGGAGGCAGCTGCCGAGGCGCAGATCTCGGCGGCCCCTTACTCGCCCGACAGCTGCCCGAGTAGCCCCTACGAAGACGCGGATGACGGCCTCGTCGAGTATCCCGCTCAGTCTGGCAACTTCACCTCTCAGGGCAGGCTCTACGACTTGAGTGCATTCCCAACCCCTGATTCCAGCCCCAACGCTCAACAGGTGGCGCCCGCTGCAGGCCATCACGTGACTTCGCAGCTTGGTCTCAGTGGACTTGACGCTGTCGTTTCTGCGGGTCTGCGTTTGACCACTGGCGGCGGGTCTGTCTTACCTGCTGCTGACAGCTTTTTTTTCGACAATACCAGTGAAAGGGACAGCACGATCCCCGTCCTCCCAGCAGCCCCAGACTTTAAGATTCTGCAGCGGGTGGCTTGCCTTCCTAGTGAGACACCCGAGGACCGCTACCACGGTTACCATTCGCCGTCTCCTGTTCACTCAGCGCCGACTCAGGTCTACGATGTCGACAGTTTTCTATGACCAGAGAGATAAGCATGGTCGTCTTGGTCTCGCCGACATTTTGCTCTCTCTTGACAGAATCGTTACAGAGTTGGCATTCTCCAATTGACTGATGCGGAATGATTGTTGTTCCAGTCTCGTCTATGCACTAAGGATCGACCGGATTTCACAGGTAATTAATGTTCACCACCACTACCTACTTGTCTGTACATTTCCAGCTTCAGTTCTAGCTTTGAAAACTGTTGACGGCGTCTAATCTTTGTTGGCGTCCAACTGACAGTGTCCTTTAATCTCATTTCCACTTGACTGGGATCGGTTGCACTACAATGTGACTTCCTCCTGCGGACTTGCTGCGTGTATTGGTTCCATGGGATGCTTGTGACACCAATGGCCGCATGTACACAGTGACCTAGGTCAGCATGACCTTTTTCTGTAAGGACAGCCTCGAGAGAACTGAAACATGTTGCAGCCACAAGGCTGTATTTTTGTGTACGTGATATGAACGTGTTATAAACGTGTTTTCTACGTGCTGTAATTTGCTGGACAACATTCACCACCTGATTAAGAGGGTTGTGTTTAATTCTCATCCAGCCTTGGGTGGTTCTTCCAAAAGCGCAGAACTTCTACACACGGTATTTAAAAGAATCTGGAGAGTATGGCGGTAGTGAACCGCTGGGTACTCTCGGTGCAAGTGCAATCTTATAAACAGGCTTTCTCTGTTACAATTTGACTATTATGCTGACTAGTCTTTCTGATGACAGTTTATTGCTTGATACACGAAGTAAATGTCATTTGTTATTATTTCCCGCAGAAGGAATGTTAGTCATATAATGTTCACAAATGTTCGCTTTTTGACGAGGCCAAGCTGTCAAGTGAAGAGTGGGATCGATGTTGGACTGATCATGAAGTTTAGCCCCGAATATCTGACATATCTCCGTGGTTTATGTATGTACTAAATCATAACAACCAGGACCGGTTATATTTTCCAAGATATAGTGGCTGTTCAAGCGACGATCATGTACTGAATACCAGAGAAAATATTTTTAATAACAAGTGAAAATGTCGAAAGTAACTTTCTGCAAACAATTCTCTTAAATGGGACAATGATTCATTTGTATCTCGAGTCATCTTCCCATCATTTCGGGTTAGTTTGAAGATTTTTTTTCTGCGAGAAAAACTGCCGATTGTAGGGATGATGCTGTAAAGAGTAATTTAATACGAGCTAAGTGACTTGTAATTTCTCTCAACTAGATCATCTCTCCCATCTCTATCTCTCTGTATTTTTCTGTCTCCGATTTTTTGTTCAAGTATGACATTCTGTTTTCTCATTTTGACATGAAGAAAAATCATTTCCAGAGTAAGTACGCCAGAAAATGTCGGTTATTGTGCAATCTGTGATAACAAGAACTCCGAGAATGAGATCAGATATTTTCAAACAAACTGTACTAATATGACACCTCAGGAAAAAAAAAAGCTGCAGCCGTTTGCCGCGATCCCGATGTAGGCTGACCTCTGTCAGTCTTGAGGGATGGAGAACAGATGTTGTCAGTCTGGGTGCCTGCAGTAATTAAAGGAGATAAACATGTATATACTCATGCTGATGTCATTAACAGTCTTTCGTGGCCAGTATTCTTCCCACGTACCTACCCCATCCCCCAACCGGACTTTCTGCAAAATCGTCGATCGGCTCTTGCATTCCATTTTTAAGATGTTGCCTGGTGACAGGGACATGCCCAAGTTTTAATGAATTTGTTTTAAAGAGAGGTTCACAACGGAAGGTTGGTTAGTTATAATTATTAGCTCAGTGTTCACATCTTGAGAGAAACCAGTATTGCATGTGTGGCCTTTGACTTTACTGCAAATACTACCTCCATCAGCTGTTGAATATTTAGTGGTGGGAGGCTAAAAAATAAACAGCCTCTAAGTTACTCGACAGACTGGATCTTATTTTATTTATTTGTATTTATTTTATTGATTTTTTGTTTATTTGTTTGTTTTGTTTGTTTCTTTTTGGTTTAAATCAAGCATATGAACTTCGAGTGAGGTTAAAATCTGTTCAAAAGTGCCAGTTTAAACGTGTGAATAAAAATTTTTAAATTAAAATCTTGTTTGTGAATGTGCGTGTGTGTGAGTGAGTGAGAGAGAGAGAGCAAAAACTACAAATATACCGACAGAATGAATGAGAGAGACAGAGAAAGAGGAAGACACATACATACTGCCTGCGCCACATCTTCTGTAGAGTCCATTATCTGATCAAGGACGTTCTTCCCTAGTAGAAGCGACACGCGCCTCCTGCGCTCACTTGTGACCACATCGACCAGGTCCTTGACCACCAGGATAGGAACGTCCTCAGACGCTGGCCGTAAACATGTCCACCACCGCCACTCCTGAGTTTGTTTTAGCTGTAAGTCCTGTATGTGCCCTCGTGCCCACTCGTCAGTGACCGTCGTTACCTCACTGCCGGTGTCGAGCAACGCCATCACTCAACTGCCATAAATGACAACCTCCGCCGTCGGACACTTTCCAGTCAGGCCAGCTACACTTTATTTCCCTGTCATCCTGTTACGGACGACGGGGGCAGTCACTTTCCCTGACCGGTCGTGCTGCAGTCCTCCGAGATGGTGTCAATCGCCGCCACTTCGACGCTCTGCGCCGCCTTCTACCTCGCCTGCTTAAATTCTGGAGCTTCGCGGCGTATTCGTCGACCACCTCATCACGTTGCTGTGGCACTGATTTTTCCTTCCGTTCGCCGTACGCCTCCACTAGGACACCCAAGATCTTTCTCGGCGTATCTCTTGCGTCATGCGGAAGCATCAACACTCGACGTCTGCAGGTCCCTCCAGCGAGCTCAAGATGTAACCACGAGCCGCATTCTGACACATCGGGTTTATGGCGAGAGCTAACTCGACCTCTGTTTCAATCTCGTCGACACTCGTTGGTCCACCGGCAAACTACTGAAAGCGGACTAACTAGTATGCTCGTAGAGCCTCTGCCCACCCAACGGATAGCATCATGGTCCTCTCTATGTACTAATCTTCTGTCGTGGGCTTCTGCCCGGGATGAACAAATGTTTCTTTTTTGTTCAGCAGTGCTTTTAGGCCCTTGGTCAGCCAAGGTTTGTTGTTAGGATAAACATACACTGCCTTGATGGACTGGTGCAATCAACACTATTTTACCCCTCACTTTTACTCCTAACTGTTTGTTAAATGTCTGTATGGGTATGTGAGCAAAGACAAATTTCTGTCCTCCTGGGCAGACAATAAAGTCTGTTTTGATTTGATTTTGATTTGATTTGATACATAAATATACGCGTGCACGCTCACAGAGAGCAAGGGAGGGAAAAACAAAGTGTACATATTGTTTATCTGTTTATCGACAGCCTGATATAAACTTTTAGTCTTTATTTTCTCTTATAAATCTAACAGCTCTTGAACTGTCCTTCTTTCGGAAACCATTTTAGGATTCACTCTAGTGTTTGCTTGGCTGGCTGAAAATTTCTTGTTGGCGTCGACTGCGTTTTGCTTTTGTTTATTATTTTTTTATAGGTAGAATAAATTAATTATTAACTATATATCCTTATTCTAAAATGTTTCAGTATCTGTACAGAAATAAATAAAATACTGAAGTATGCAAGTTCATAACAAGAACATATACTCCATGTGAACATAAAAACTATATGTAAAGTAACATCAGGGTGGAAGCTGTATCTGCTGGGAATAAGGGATACTAGAACTAGAGAATAACTGCTAGGAAAAACATCTCATGCTTCAGAACATTTTTTTCTAAATCAAACATATAAAGGGGTTCCTTGGTTTTAACTATATAAAGCTAAGTGTTTGGACTGTAAAGCAATTTTAGTATGAATTTTTTATATTTATTTCGCCACACGCATGTATCAGGGAAATCATTGTACCGGGAGTACATTCCAGTATATCTCAACGAAGCATTATATATACTGAGTGTAACTTATATATATATAAATGTGATGAGTGGTTAAAATAAATTAATGCATGTCTGTACAAAGTATGCATTAGAATTTTAAAATGAATGCAAGATTTTTTTTTAGACTAGATACCATCAGCTGAAGCATTGACAACCCAAGCTTATCCATGTACAATCGTGACCTCTGTCATTGACCTCTTTCTGTGCGTGATGTACTTAGGTGTGAATCTCGAGAACGGAAGGAATGTATTCATCGAGATATGGGAGATAATTTCTTGTACTAATCTTTACCCAGTCCTTAAACAACAATAAAACAACAGCAACAAAACAAACAACAACAAACAACAACAACAACAACAACAACAACAATGCAACCGACAAGACCTTAAAGTCAGAAAATTTCCATAAATAAAAACAATATATTTACTATAGGATCTAAACACGGACAAGATAAATGCACATTATTTAAAATTGAAGCAGTCGTCTATGTTTTGAAGCATTTTTCACGAGCACTGATCAACTGGCTTCTGTAACACGCTTATGAGCTTTGTTAGCCCCTATGTGTGGTCCCACCTGCTGGCCTCCTTGCTAGGGGGCTAGAACCTTTGCTAGCAGCTCCCGTCTATGTACAAGTCTATAGGTGTCGACCAGAACATAAGACAGATGGACACAATAAAGTGAATTCACTGGCATGGAATCGAACTATTACTTGTCAAGCTCTTGAGCTCAGGCTCCCAAAAATGAAGCAAAAAAAAACTGTGCGGGTAGCTCATGGGTTGAAGGCCAAGGGATCTAGTCGAGTATGAAGAAAGGAAAAAAAAAAAAAGAAAACAAAAAAAAAAAAGAAAATCCGTTGTTACAGTTTACTCAATAGTTTTGAGGGCATCGGTGAAGACTGAAGTTTGACAGCGGTCGATGCTATCAACGCCCTCGGTAACGGTCTCCCACTCAATGCCCCAGGAAAAAACATCAGCCCTCACCCTTCATTCGCTACAGCACTGCAGGTGGTTTTTTAAATAATTATTATCATTATTTTCTAAACGTGACAGATTCGGGATACAGGTCAGTGCAATAATCGACCTTAGGATTCAAACTCTAGTCTGGAAGGTTGAAACGAAACCTTACCCTTTGCAAGTACCCGGAGAGGACTGATACCCGGGTTTGATTGGGGTGAGCACGAAAACTGCTGGAGCTTTCAACGGGTGTCGCGATGCGGGTCCACTTGAGCGACGTCTGGTGTCGCTGTCCTTCGCTGGTCGTCAACAGAGATGCGGGCTGCCAGGTATGTGGTGGTGCATCTGCACCGGGGCTTGTGGGTCGTTTGTTCCCACATATCTCGTGTTGAACTACGGGACCTTTGCTAACTCACTGACAAGGCCACAGGGACAGGATGCCACAGAGAGAAAGCCAACGTGGTCGGGTGGGAAGCAGTCGTGAGGAAACAAGATCTTGTCTCAAACACTCTCTGCAGTTTACTTCTGTCTACACGCCGGTGTGCCATTGTTTTCTGGCTTCTCGACTGTCGCTTTAATAATCGAACTTTAGTCTTTACAACTTTTTTTTTCATGTTCTTTAGTATCGGGGTTTTTTGTAATTTGTTGTTTTTGTTTTGTTTTTTTTTGTTTTGTTTTTTTCACTCTTTGCATGTCCCTATTTTATTTTATTTCTTGTGTCACACTATTATGCTTATGTTGTTTCTTTCTTTCCTTTTTTATACTTTCTTTCCTTTAATCTTATTTTTTTAAATTCCATCTGTAATTTTTCCTTTCCTTTCATTCATTCTTCCTTTTCTCTTTCCTTCATGACTTTCATTTCTATTATTACTTCTTTATTTAGTCTTTCCTTCTTTCTTTATTTCTTTCCACCCTTCTTCCAAGAAGAGCGTCGGGGGATGTGCAGATTCATCATCATCATCATTATTAACAACAATAACAACAACAAATTACTCGATTCTTCCACGTCTCCTTCAGATTTTTAAAAATTGTCTTGCTGTGGATGTTATGAAAAAGTGAAGAAGACCTAACAACGTGTTTTCATAGAAGCTTTGAGCACCGAACGAACACACTGTGACAAACACAAAACACGTGACATCTGACGATGCCGGTAATCAGGCAGACACCCCGTTGCCCTCTTCAGGGTATTCATTCACCCATGTTGGGTGTCCTCAAGGGAGTTGTTTCCATGGATAACCACAGAACTAGCTCTTTCCTTCTTTGGGTTTTTGTTTTCCCTGCTTTCTTTCTTTGTTTTGCTTTTTGTTTTATTTTTTTCTGAAACTCAGTTATTCCTCCCACGAGAATTTAAAAGCAACTTTCAAATTCATTCACCTGCAACTTCCGCCACATACATTTTTCTGAAGAATGCCACCCACCTACCCAGCTCCCTGTCGTGGGAGGATAAAGAATTGAAGGATGAAAGAGGGAGGTAAGGAAAACGCCTCTCCCGATTGCCCTCCCCTGCCTTACATAACAAAGCGGTCCTTAGGTTCGGGTTGGGGTAGCTGCCGCTTCTTTTTATCTCGAAAGAACAATCAACTATTCCTGATTATTCACCCGTTAAGCTTCTGTTTTGAGCGGCATACTTAATCAGTATGAATGTAAGGCATTCGATATTTAACAGGCCAGGGGCGGACTACTTAGTATTTTGAAGCTATAAAACTTTTACTTTCATCCTCTAACTTTGTAGTAATTGAAAGGAGTAGGAATACATCCTTGATTGCTGATTTGAGATAAGTGGAGGCCGAGTTAACTGTTCTAGCAAGTAAAACCCACGTGTGTTACAAAGCGCAGGAATTAATCGTATTTGTCGAAAACACAACGACAATGTGAGCAGTTGATTCCAGGGCTTTGTTTGTGCGAACAGATTTGAATTAACTTCCACCTCACACCTGCGTACTACAAGCTACACATACAAGATAATGTAACATACAAACAACAACAAAATATAAAATACAGATATAAATGATAGAAAAAATAACACAGAATATAAAACACAAATTGTACAGAAAGTAAAAATACAGATATACACAATAGAAAAAATAGCACAGAATATAAAATATAAATTGTAGTAAATAAAATAAATAATAGGAATAAAATGTAAAATATAAATATGCACATGGAATATGTAAGATATGGAGAATGTTGGGGTCTGACCGCCACTACCAGCAGTGGATAGGTGTTGTCAAAGATATGCATACTTGAATCTGATAGACTGTCAGCGCTGGATAATGGTCATCGAGGGGTTGCATACTTAGTCTGTCTGATAGACTGCCAGTGTCTGACGCAGCTGCGCGTGCGGTGAGTACTCGAGTCACAAACCTCGCGCCAAGTCGCGCCGCCGAGAAGCATGGTCACGGCTCGCGCACTCATCTGTCAACAGCGGGAGTAGGGTGGCCTATTGTGCGCCAGGCTGACAGAAATAATACCAGATAACGGGTGTTCTTGTGTGGGTGTCTAAGGGTGGACTGGAAAGACCATCCGTATTATCTACCCCGATGTGCAGCTGTGTGCTACCCCTATCGGTGACCAAACAATGAATGTCCAATCACGTTGCTCGGCAACACTTTTGATTTAGTAACACTGTGTGTGTGTGTGTGTCTGCGTGCGTGTGTATTTCCTTTACATTTTTTCTTACAAATAAATTTTCTTTCCATACAACTTATGCACATGGACTGTTTAGGGATTTGATATCCACCGAGTGAGGGCTTATCTCTCTCTTTATATTTATTTTATTTCCATACCCATTCGTTGTGGATTTTACCAGGTTATTTATTACCACCTACCCCATTCGTCACCTCTTACTACTTTCTTTATAGCGAGAACTTGCCGCTTCGTGGAGGCACCGTTAATCGCCCAGTCTATCCCCTGACAGCTCCTTATAGGTCCTTTATTTTAACGGATCTACTGCTGTCTCACAAATTTTGCCGGATTTGATCTTAACTTGTACTTGTTATTTAAAAGTTATCAGAGTCATCCTTCCTGCCCGAGCTGCATCAACCATCAGTAATTACCAACGTGACGTAGTACACTGTTAGCGGTGCTCGTTGATCGCAGGTACGAGTCGGGTAATTTGCTAGCGGATAATTAACGGATCGGTTTTGGAGGCGGAACTTTATAGGTTATGTTTATATCCCCTTTATCTACCAATATCTACAAAAAAAAAAAAAGAAAAAAAGAAACGCAAACAATTAAGGTTGTTCGCATACGACAGACTTCTGCGTTGGCGCAGTGAAGTGAGCTTTACACACAAGAACGAAGTTGATACACTGCTCATGATTTGTGCCACCAGTCGGGTAGGTCTTTAAAAGAGGCTGAGAGTGAGGAAGAGAAGCAGACGATACTTCGAGGGTATCGAGATATCAAAGAAGTGCAGCCGTGTGTGACCGCTGTCTCCGCTCTGACCAACAAGCGGACGCACGCATCGTCAAGACTCGGTTCACAGAAGCGTGAAGTGCGCGTGAAGTGCCACCGTGCGGACTGGCCACCCGCACGCATGCGCGCTGTCTCGCGGGTAGGTGCTGGCACGCGCTGGTCGAGTGGGCGCGTGCGGCGGTTGTGACAAGGCGACAGTCGAGGACCTCTTGCTGTCGTTTGAAGGACCACCGTCGACAACAAGCAGTCGTCATGCACGAGTTTCCTCCTCTCTGGCAGGGCGACAGGCAACATCACAATGAGGTGTCGGTGACAGGCGCTGATGTTTGTGTTGGTTGTTGCGAGCTGCACGACTATTGTTTCGTCAACAGGCTAGCGACCTGCAGGCGTTCGGTTCGCATTACAGGGCAGAGCAGAAAAATAGGCATAAGGATGAAAAATTTCTTTGAACTTTTGTAAGGAACAAAAAAAATAAAATGTTCTATAAAACAATTAACACGTAAACGTATGGACAGATTTCCGCGATTCACAAATCAATTTGATAGGGGGGCAGCCATATGCGTTACTAAGAATAGTGTTGAGGATATGGACTTCCGCTTCAGCCATAGATGGTTGTTTGCAGCTAGTGAAGCGGGATACATCTCCAACAGGGTTTTTTTTCTTTCTTTCTTTTCTTGAAGGACTTGGAAACGGACATAAGCGACGAAGCAGTTGTGCAGCTTTTAGTAAAAGTAAAGAAAACGTAATAAAGAAAATTAAGATGTAACGGCCACACGGAGGAAAGCAATTGTTCGCTTTCGCAGACAAAGAGCGATCAGACAAAGAAGTTTTAATAGTTGTCTCACAATAATCCTATTTCTTTTGTAGCAAGTTGTAACAAAATTGCTCAAATATATAGAGCTGTTTATGTGGAGTAATAATTACTTTCCCCCTCTGATTGAAAATAGTAATGAACATTAAGTATTTGACAAACTTTTCATCTGTTCTCGCCTAGTATCAACATTTACACCCTGCATAACACCTGCTTTGGCTTATTGCCCAGTTTTTCATATTCTATTTTATTCACTTCTTCACTTGATAAACATAATTTCATCAAATTTATTATCATTATCTGTTTGTAGTCAAACTTATGCAAATTGTGCCATATGTTGTATTCTTCTATATTTATATCTTGCTGTTGAAAATGATAGGGATGGGAAGGAGAGGAGTTTATTTTAATATTTGTTACGTATTTCCCACTAACAAAAGAAAAACAAGAATTATAAAGAAAGATTCTTTATCATAGCCATTTCTACTGCCACCACAACGACATCACAAAAGCTATCCTGTTAATGCCTTCATAATAAATACAAAGACATTTGCTGAATTTTAAGGTCAACACGCAAGTTATCACTCCTTTAGTCTTGTTGAGCTCCATTTTTTCCATTATTAATGAATAATTTCAATATTTGCTGGATTTCTGACAAACAGCTGATTTAGGGATCTCCATGAGTTATTGAAATGAGGGTACATGTAATTAGTCTCAACAACTTTACGCCCTCACAATGCCATCAGGGCGAGCAGACAGCCAAAGGCACACATCAGTTATGATAGTCCCTTTATCCTTTTTGATATATACTGTGTCAACTAAACATTTAAGAGTTTCCTGTCCACTTTTTTTTTTTTTATAAAGGACATTCCCTCTAAAACTTGGTATAAATGATTACATCTGAATTTCCCTCGGTCAGAGAATTTTTTTCTAGAAACATTTTTCACAATACTGTGCGTCTAATCTTCCGTACATCGTGCGACACTTTGCATATATTATTATTTTTTTTCCTGATGTATGCGAAAGTTCTGCCACAGCAGTAGTATCTACCAATAGTTGTAAAAATCGCCGTAACTTTCGACAACTAAAACATCGTCTTCCAGCTCCTTCATTCTAATTGAATGAACTGCAGACTTTCCATCAGAATGTCTCTACTAAGCCATCATGAAGAACTTTAACGCCTTTAAAACCAAGGAAAAACAAAAACAAAAAAAAAAATAAAGGCGAAGCAAACAACCGGAAACTGTCTTCAAAATTTTCACCAGTGACTTTACCTTTAACCTCTTTAAGTTTTCGTGTTCACTGGGTCACGAAACCCCTGGATACCTTAAAAATGTTTTCCATTTTTATTCTGTTTCTCCCTTTCTTACATTATTTTTCAAATTGTTTACTTTTATTTTAAAACATTTCATTATTGTTTTCTTTTTTTCCAAACAAAACCATTTATTTCTCCTCAAATAAAATATTTCCGTCAGACAATTTACATCAACCTGACTATTCTAAATGACAACGTGATCTGTGCAGAAGATTCTGGACAAAGAGGCACAGTCGGTCGCCAGTCGTTTCACAAGTGTCGGAGAGGGACGAGATGTGAGGTGAGGTGCGTGTCAGTGCTGTGCGTTCATGTCGAGGGCTGCAGCTCGTGTGTGTGGACGGCCTGGCAGGATACCAGATAGCTGGCTGCGATAAGACGCAAGTGTCGAGGCGGATTAATAGGCCACAAGTCACCCCCTCTTCGTGTTTTCCGCTTCTTTTCTCGCGCCATCGCCTTTAGACACTCCAGCTCGAACCTCATTGCCTCCCTTTCCTCGGTGCATTACCTCCCCTCGGCGTCCTTGCTCGCGTTTCAACTGGCCATCTGATTGGTCGGTGTCTGTTTCAGGTCGCACGTGCTGCGGCCCCTGAGGGGGCTAGTAGGGGTGGGGGCAACTGTGAACATTTTTCCCCGCCCTCCAATTTTCAGCAGCGTGGACGTGGGTTTTAATTAAGGCTTACTTGACTCCACTGGTGCAGGTCTAACCAAAGAAGGCAATAATTTGCACGTTTCGAAACTGTATTGCACGTGTGGCGTGAAGGGTCCCCGCTTTGTCTTTCTCTCCACCTTCGACGACGACCTCTGTCGAGCGGCACTGGTACCGGTTCTGAACCCTTCCCCCACCCCTTAAAAAAAAAAAACTCTCCTTCCGCGATTAAGCCGAGACCCCAATTTGCAATCGCCAAACACTTCTCTAGACTGGTACCAGTCATAATGAGTCTGCCCCTTCCTCTTCTCTTTCGAAGCAATGCTCTTTCCACATTTCCCTTTTTTTAATGTCCCGGAGATACTCTTCGCTTGTTAGGCCACGGGGTCTGGACCAGCAGATGCAGAGCTTAGAAGAGGACAAATGCGATTCGCAGCTGGATTCTGTAGAAGGATGTCAGTAAGACGAAGCATGGAAAAAACAAAGAGTGAACCAAAACAAAACAAAGTTGTAAATAAAGGGTTGAAGTGGTGGGGTGGGGGGTGGACTATAGAGCATGGTGGCCCATTGGGTCTCGAATCTGCATTTCAAGAGACCTTTCCCGGACGCTTTGACTAAACGACTGTCAGGCTCCTCCCACAGTCTTGACGTACCTCTCACTTCACCTGTCGCCTTGTCCTTTCAGTTTCTTTTTGGAATTTCAAAAGCAGGCACGAACAAAGGGTTTTGTTTTAAATTAACATATAAAAGAACAACCAGAGCGGAGGCAAGGGTGAGGGATGACTGAAGACTGGGCTTCAGGGTCAGGCAATGACGGCCGGAAGTTACTTTCCTGCCAGCCGCTCCTTTCCTTCCTTCCATCCATCATGTCTTCCTTCTATCATGCTCTCTCAAATGTAAAGGTGAAGAATAGGTTATATGAGAAAACAGGATTGGAAGTTACCTGGAACATCTGCGAAACAATGTAAAATTTGTGTGTGTAAAGTCTTCACTTGTTAGCTATGTGTGTAAAGAATTTAGCTTATATTCTTTTAGTCGTGGATTACAATCCCTCATTGGTAATGTTGTTTTTGTCTCTGTCTTGTTATGTTTGTGTGTGTGTGTGTGCGCGCGTGCTTACCTGTGCATGTGTGTGATCGCCTGTCTTATTGTTGCCTCTCCGTGTTATGTGTCTACCTGCGTGTGTGTCCATCCATACGTGTGTATGGTCCACTAAATCTTTTATATAACCCCTAGATTGTTTTTTCCCTTATTTGTCCTTCTGCCCTTATTATTATTAGTTACGCCTTTTACCCGTGTATCGTCAAACCTCAGCCGCTAGAAAGCAGGAAAAAACTAATCTGCGTGACTGTTGAACGCTACCCGTTCTTCTCTCCCCTCCCCTACCCACCTCACCCCCACTAGCACGTGCGAGACGCGTGCCGGGTAACCTCTTTCCCTCCCCCTCTTACTTTCTGCACCCTCCTCTCTAGCGACTGTGCTTGTCGCCCCTGATCTATTAAGCCCTGCAGGAGAAGGGGGGAAATGTAGAGGGGGGAGGGGATTGTCACCCCCTACCTCCTGTGCACCCTACCTTTTACCCCTCCCTTCCCCTCACGAGGGTCAGTCTCGTTCGAACCTCCCCGAGAATAGGCTCCGCGCTTTGTAGGCTGAACAGCCGATACAAGTAGAGTGGTCCGCACGTGTCACTTTTACATACGGGCTCTGCCAACTCAAGTGGATACCGTCATCAAATAACCGACTTTTCAAGGTTTTCTCCGATACACTATCCTGTTGTCTGTGTGCAATCCCCGAGGGAAAAAAGCTTTCTTCTAAAAATCATATTTAACAAA
Source organism: Pomacea canaliculata (assembly GCF_003073045.1). Classification (NCBI taxonomy): domain Eukaryota; kingdom Metazoa; phylum Mollusca; class Gastropoda; order Architaenioglossa; family Ampullariidae; genus Pomacea; species Pomacea canaliculata. The sequence goes on from NC_037590.1 coordinate 13,105,195, forward strand.
TATCCTGAATGTTTGGTGGGATTTTTTTGTTGTTGTTTTTTTGCTGGTTTTTTCTTTTCTTTTTTTTTGTGGGGTGGTTTTTTTAGGGGAGGGGGAGTTAACCCTTGTAATGTTTCCTGAGAACTTCAGAGAATCTAGCCCCTACTCCAACCTTTTTTTTGGGGTTGGGCGTTGCCAGGAATTACAGTAAAATGTACAGACAGAAGAACAAGAAGTTGCATAATACATGGCATTCTGTTCATACAATGTCAAATGTTCCTAGCGGTATCTTTTCATCTTTGTTCACAAGCAAAATTATCCATTAAATGTCAGAAAAAAAACCCTGAGATGTTCAAAAGCAAACTAAAAAAAAATAAGCCAGAAGTGCTCTCTGCAAAGCAAAAGCCCAGCTCACCAGGTACAGGAAAGCCACTGGGCAGGTTACGAAGGAGATGAAGCCAGAAGCCAAACATCATTTCTGATTTCTCGGCATTCAGTCATGTGATCAACTACCAGTGAAACGGAAAAACAAAATATTTCCGATGCGAGAGCTACCCGACACTCATCATTCAGCCACCCAGCCAGTCTGCCACCTTGGCTTGTCGTGTGCGACTGTAGTTCGAGTCCGGCACCTGAGAGTGTGATTGTAATAAGCTCCGCCCCACCTGTGATTCTTTCTCTCGAAAAACAGTAAGAAGGCAAGCTGAACCTAACTGGCAGTTTGCTTGATGAGACAATAATACATTTATTATTGAAGTTCGCGTTTGCTCAAGGGAAATCCTGTGATCCTGATGCTGGGAACGCTCCGACAATCATCCGTTACAGAATCTCAAGTGGTCTGTTTACGCCTGGTGAGTCGCTGGCAAAGGGCAAAGTACCCGATACCCCTCTTTATGCGGCTAAGGTCGACTGTTGAGGCTTTTATTGCTGGACCTTCATTGTCACCCTTCCCCCCTTTTTTTATGAGATCGGTGGAGGGAGCAAATATGTCCTTGCCTGCTCCTTTCTGGGAAAACAATCTGGTACCGATACCTCTATGTTCGATGGAAAAAAATCTTAGCAAGCATTAAATTTTTGTCACTTAAGTCGAGTAATATATGAGTAATGAGTCGTCAGTGAAACGAAATGAACCTGTTTTTGTAATCACACAGCTGTGAGAAACTGGTAAATTTCGACTCGAGCCTTTGAAGATTGTTTTAGTATTGATGGGTACAAGATCAGAAGAGCAAACGGCAGAGAAAGCCCGGGTGGCACAGGAGGTACAGAAAGCACCAGAGGTACAATAACTGGACACATAAGCTTCCTTTTATTTTTAGTACCTTTGGTTATCCCACTTTAAAAGTTTTGCTTTTGTAGTAGGACCATACTATATTAGTTTTATAGGAAAACATGTTACTTGAACTGAATAACAGAAATTCGCTTAAATTCTTTGAGAAACAATTTAATAGCTTAACCCCTTCGTTCTCTCAAACACATCCAAAACAACATTTGTATAATATAATCACAATATGCACCCAAGTAATCTTATTATTTAGATGGCTAGAGAACAACATTCTGTAGACCTTTCTGGGCAATCCATTTTCTGATAAATGAATAACATGAAACCAAACTTTTCTACATCTAACAGTTTATAAATAACGAGAAGAGCCCACATTGACCACTACCATTGCATTAGGTGTCCTTATAGACAACCCTAAAAGTTGGTTTTGTTTTGTTTTTGTTTTTTTGTTTGTTTTTTTTTCGCAAAAGTGCGTATTTTTCCGATTATATCTGTATCAGCTGGTAGCCCCAGATTGCCGAGTCAAATAATAACATTGGCTGGATTTGAGTATCAAAAACTTGTAATATCGAGAAGGGTGGGGGGATTAGAGAGAGAGAACGCTGACGATATTGTTTCTGATAATGTAAACGAAATGGGATTGTTTATTGTTAATTTTCCAAGCGTTCTCTCTCGCTCCATCCCGGGTAGAACAAAGACAAGTTGTAAGACAAGCGCAGTGTTTATCAGACACTCATCGCTGCTGCAGACTTCATCTCATTTGTTCTCGTCGTCCCTGGCACCGGTCTCTGTCTCACTATCTGTGCACCCGCATGTAGGGGCACAGACCTGGAGCTGTGGAGAGGATCAGGGACAGATTGAGAGGCCATCAGTGCGGCGCGCTTTTGAAACTCGACCTCTCCCTACTTGCCACCAGCTCTTTCTCCTTTTTCAGCAACTGCAATATGGCTGTTGCTGCTCGTTGTGGTCTTGGCTTGTCCTTACTACCCGCTCTACGGTTTGGGTTTCCTCCGACAGTACAATCCCCAGCCTCACCCAATTATCGCCAGTCATGCCTACAGCTTTCAAGGGCGTTTGTCTGTGTGTTTCGACTCCCGAATCAGTATGCACGCTGACTAACAATACAGTATCATAGTACTGTACTATACTGTACAGAATAATAGTCAATTATTTGCTCCAGGTAGACGTAGCCGGTGTTCTCGTGCGGAGCGAGATTTTGCAGGATTTGTTGATTACGGATGCAAATCACCAACTCTGCGACAACGTTTTGAATAAATTCATGGGAGAGCGAATTTTCTTACTGATTTTCTTACCACATACATCAACACAATTCCGTTCTTCGTAGTCTCTTATTAGCTATTATTAAATCAGTCTTGTAATCGAAATGATGATTCCTATCGAATATGAGGAAGATTGGGCAAACCGTGTGATTGTGATCAGAGGTCTCGCCACGTTCTGCTTTATTCATAAAATGACAGAAAGAAGAAAGAGAGAAAAAAGCCGTGAGCTTTTGACTTCGATGTCACATCATGGTCCACACCTCTGTCCGCACTCTCAGCAAAGGGCATGAAATGCAAGTGATTAAAGGGCTAGTCAGCGGCAGGTGGGTCTCTGTGCCAGACGTTGTATCGGGACACACCGGGCTCCGAGCAAAGGGACGTAATTTGTGGAGATCGTGCTTGTGGATGTCTGTGGTAGCTTTGCTGGTACCCTGAGCCTGATGCTGTGTTTGCTGTTACACTTACTGTAGTACTATGTTTGCTAGTTCCTAGTTCCTCCTGTTTAGCTGTACTAGACAGAAGCTATTCAGCGCACAAGTAATCTAGAAACAAAGGGAGATGCATGGAAGAAACTTTCATAAAAAAAAAATGACTGCTTCTCCCCCCAACCCCTGTCGTGCCATGAACAATGAACGAAAGCTTTCTTTCAAGCCACTGAAGTAATTTATAAATCAATCGTCAGAAAACCCACGCTTAGACAAGAAATAAATGTTATATCTTATGCCTAAAGCGCTTGCTTGAAGTTGAAAAAAATAATACATTTCATTTATATATTATATATTATGCTTTATATATATTCGGACGCTTTATAATATGAAACGGTAACAAAGGGAAAGGTCACGCAAGGCCTGCTAGGCATGTGAACATACGACTTTCTTCATACATGAATACGAATGAATGTATTCACGCACGCACACACATATAAATGGGGCCAGTTTCTTTCCATAAAATATATAAACACAGTAAAATACAGTTGATGTTTTTTCTTATTGTTTTGTTTTATCAATTTTTGGTGGCTTTTGCTGTTGTATTGTTTTGTTTGTTTGCTTTGGTTTTTTTTTTTTAGTGTTTCGTTAGTAATTTGTTTTGCTATGTTATTGTTTGAGTGTTTTGTTATTTTTGTCTTTTGTTTTAAGTATTAATTTTGTTCGTTTGTTCTGTTGGTTTGATTCTATACTTTTTGAAAATGATGTCAGCTTTGCTTTCCGTTGTTTACTTTTGCACTCTCTAGCTTAAGTAGTGTAACTACCTCTGGAAAAGGTGACTGAAAGAAAGGGACAGGCGCCCCTCTGCAACCCTTACCAACCTCCCAACCCTTACGTTTATTGCGGGCCGTGTATAACAGATTTGCGAAGCACCCACGCGAGCGCACGTGCGGCGATGTGTATCGGGTGGATTGTCTCTACCCGCCTGACCCCACCAAGTCTGGCGGTCACATCACTCGTCGGCGATGTCTTTGATCTGTCCGCGCTGATGAAGCTCTCCATTGCTGGGTTCAATGGAGGATTCAAGGTACTGTGGGGTGTATGTTTGAGGTCTGGGGGGAGGGAGAAACCAGTGGGGTGAAGGGGAAAGAACAGAGCTGATGGTGGTCACTGAAAAAAAAAAAAGCTCACACGCAGAAAACCGCTCTGATAATGGAAATCTTTTATTGTGGACGTGGACAATGTCAACGAAGGGTTCCGAAAAGCTGCTGATTATTAATCGTCAACTTCCTTTCATTTTTCTTGTTGTTTTGCTTTTTTAAGGGCTTTGGTATTCTTACTTTCGCGATTATCAATTCACAGTTTATTAACACTATTCCGACGAAGAAGCCTGGAGGTTGATTGGAAAGATCCTATATCTGGCACACACACAAAAAAAAAAAAAAAAAAAATCGTGCTTGCGTATCACGTGTCAACGACGGTGCCGATTCCTAGGACGCGTTGTTCCCTACGAACAAATTCCAGCAAATAAGTAAATTTATTGTGAGTGTATAGACCAAAGAAACCATTTAACTGACCAATCGAGAGAAAAAGACCGGTCGGAAGACGAATAGTTTTATAACAAATAACACAATCTATTGGCATTACACAAATAATCCAGTCCATTAGCATTACATTGCCGAGAATGTTGTACCTCCGTCTGTCAAATGCGAGAGGAAAGAGTAACGGTCTGGGAGGGACTGCGAGAGCTCGGGCGGCGAGGGAAGATGTGTTGGTAAAAATTGGAAACAAGGACAACAAGGGAATTATAGAGGTGTGCACATTAATATTCCGCAGTCCTCGGCGCCTAATCGGGTCCCCGATCTTTGGTTCTCTCCCTTGGCTTTTGTCTTCGTCCCGTTCGTTGCCAGAACAGTGAGGCGGTGGTCCTCGGTGCTGGGGCTCACTGCCTTTAGAGCCATCTGTCACCGAATTGGCTCCCAGACCAGTCGCGCAAGCAATTTTATATCTTCTTTCTTCGTCACGTCCCTCTTCGTCTATGTTTGCTAGGTTTTTTTTAAAAATTCTCTTCTCTCTTTCTGTAAACAATCTTTACATCACATCTAACTAATGATCAATGATAGAGAATATTTTTTTTGGTGAATATGTATAAAGTTAAGTGCCTTTTCTGGCTAATTTCCTTGCAGTTTGCTAATTTCAATTTCCTTCGTCACCTTGGCGCTAATGGTGTTATCTTGGCGTGTTCATCGAGAAACTGTGTTGCTCCCCGTCATTGTTTCAAACTAGTTTTTGTGTCTGCTATTAGTTGTCTCTGTGAAATGTCTTCGCTATTTCACCTTTTGTGGACAGACAACGTGTGTATTATGATAATAATAGTAATAATAACTGAACGGGTACTGGGACTAGGCTAGAGTAGATCGCATTTCCCCGGGTGAAGGCGAACTTAGTGATCTGTGTTTGGTGAGGTGTGTGTGTGTGTGGGAAGGGGGGAGGAACGGCGCAAAGTGAAGGATACTGAAACATGTAGACAGAAACAATTCCTCATTTCAAATGTACTCCAGTAATCAATAATGGAAGATGGCGAGCAGCCTAGTGGAAATATATATGGTAGAGCCTCCACATGTGATAGAAACAGCAAGCTGACAGAACAAACACACATCAGTAAAAATGTTCCGCGTGTAAAAGATGAAATGTGTCCATCCTCCGAGCAGCCGTGTTCCACGCACGAACATGGGGCGTGGTGTGGTGGGGGCAAGGGAAGTTATTGTACAAGTCAGGGATAGTGTCCTGGCATAAAAACCAGTGTCGCGTGAGGTCTACCAGTGCGCCACCACTGTCCGTACAGATCCCATGCTGACATTAATCAGGGATGATGCTGAACCTAAGCGTTTACAGACTTGGCACCTGGGGATTTTGTGTCACAAAATTTGCATGTTATTAGAAGCTCAAGAGAAACCAGTCTTAAGCATTCGTGCTCTTGACCTTTTCTAGTGCAGTACCTCCCACCTGCGACAGTACGATCACTGTACACGCATGGAGGTGCGATGGAGATGGAGGGAATTGGTGTTTTACGGCAAAATGGGGGAGGTTTGGGAGGGTTGATTGGTGTTTTACGCCAAGCCAGCAATTAAGGATATATCACGGCCAAGCAATCAACCCTACAAACAGATTCCACATGCTGAGAAAGAACAGCGTGCCTAAGACGAGATCTGAACCCAGGACAGCCAATGCGTGCGAGGTGAGAGCGTTTGGTACAAAATGTGTGTGTGTGTAGAGGGGGTGGGAGGCAATGTGGTTAGAAGGAACCAAGACAAGCTAAACGAACTGGAACGACTTTATTCCACGATCAGCTGGTGTCCAGGTGAACTTTGGCAGCCAGTTCACGGGCGCACGTGCAGGACCATAAAGAAAGGCATAAACATGTTTTAGTGCCAGCGCTGACCACGTCACTGCGCGTCATAACCCCGGTAAACGGGTGCTGATTGTAGTGCTCGAACTGCTCGCTCTCGGTCCGGCCGCCACGTCTCTCAGCGGGCGTCACGGCCATTGAAGGTGGCCGCGGCACGCGCCATTGACTTTGCCAGCGCGTGGCCTGCACGCGAAAGGGCGGGGCCTGTGCTCACCGGGGCCCAGCACCGCTATACGAGACATTAAATTAGCCGGGATTAGGCACCAGAACAATACCTGCCTGGCCACCACGAAGGCAGTTGCGAAGAAACCTTATGAACCTGCAGGTAGAAAGCCTTGGACAAAGTAGTCTTTAAGAGGGAAAGCGACTGTCACCTTTGTCGAAACCCTGGTAATTTATTTCTCTTATAACCGTGTAAGCAACCGCTGATGGTAAACCAATTAAAATTGTATCAACGAAGCTATAGACTAATTACCCTCCCCAACCCCCAGCCGCTGTGTGGAAACGACGAAGTGGGGCACAAAAACTGCAGTAAATACTGAAGCTAGTATGTCTTGAACCTACAAACTAATATTCAGTTTAGAGGCGGCCATAATTCGCATGTACATAGAATCACCCTCAGTTTGAACGCGCGCCAGATGGGTCGCAGGTCGCATTCGCACTTCATATTTTTATTTATTTATTTATCCAATGAAGCCTGCGTGGAACATCTGACAGTTTGGGGGTTTGTGGGTTTGTAGAGAATGAGTGTGGACAATGATTTAATTGATTTATTTTTGTCATCATTTTCAAAGATATATGTATGAATAGATCTTTTTGAAATGTTATGCATTTTCCATATTTTTCTTGTAAACGTCTAGTAGCAAAACAAGTACATAAGCTTCTCGAGGCCTTGTGTCTTTCTTGCAAATTTTTATTTTGAAGCTCAGTAAATTGATCATTATCATTTAAGAGAACTTACATATCACAATTCGTTACTAAGCAGAGGAGGGGGTGATGGGTGTTTTACGCCGAGCCAGCAACTAATGCTATATCAAGGCAAGGCAGCCAGTCCTGTAAGCAGATGCCACATGCAGAGAAAGAACAGTGTGCCCGGGATGAGAGTTGAACCCAGAACAGCCAACACTCACTCTATTGGTGACAGGCACTCACTACGCAGAGAGCTTGATGCGCTTTACAAAAGAGAACAATACAAATATAAAGAATATGAGAACGATAATGTAATTGTCTTGAGGAATGAAAGGAAATGGATGCTAAGTCCTTCATTCAGCTTTGTCTTGTTTTTTTCAAAGTCAGGAGATTTCAGGCATGTTGTCATCGAGTGGCGACATTGCAACTTTACGTATGCATTCAGCGGACTGTTTACTGCCAGCCGAAGAAGAATAGCGCTCACAAATGGGCAACAATTAGTCCACACAACAAAATCATACAAACAGTAAGATTTACTACGAGACAGTTTCCAGAAGATAGAACAGTGCTGTCCACATAAAATTATCCTGCCTCGTCCGAGCCTGTTATAGGAAGGCGGGCTAGTGTTCAGTGACCTACCATATACATCCCCCAAACTCATCATGATCGCACTAGAGGGCAAATCACCATGACACACTGGTGATTACCAGATCAACAAAAGTTAAAATGAACTGAAACCTGTGGATTTGAATGGACTGTGATGTTTCCCGGTCACAAGCAACTGAACATTACACACAAACGTACAGCGGCAGACAGGACACGAAACACACCAAAACGGAATCCTGTGAAAGAAGGACATGTCAAGCAAGATTTTTTTCTAAAATATAAAGAGTGTATCTAGAACTGGTTAGGCGAAGGGAAGGGAAACTGCCTTTCATTTACTCAATAAATACTATATTGACCAACAAATATATTCAGATCGCTACCAAAAAGACATTGTATACTGTCAATAAAAATGAGGCACATTTCGTTGAAGTAAACTCCGATTCTGCGAATCACACAATCGTAGAGATGTTAGGCCTGGATTAGTGCCAGATATATATCCACTCTTATGTACAGAGGGCACAACGATTCTCACAGATTAAAAAACACATCTTAATCTGGACATTTAATAGAGATTGCTGTTCGCGCAATTCCAGCTTCATTACGTTAGCATTATTGATTATGAAGTGAATATGAAAACTAGAAGTCCAAAGTTTTTATCAACGATAATCTCCCAAATCTTTTTTCTCATCGCAGTTTTTTATTTTTTCCCAATGCAGTACTTTACATCTATAATTCTTGAAGTCGTGTCTCCACGACACGGGAGTTAATATTAATTTGCAATACGTTGAATGACACGTCTGCTATATTACAGATTTTTGTTGCATCTGCACATTTATAAGCTACACTGTCTGCTGTCTGCCCTTCAAGAAATCTACATGTTAACATGAATAATGTCTACTGTTCCATGTTCAAGAATTTTCTTAATTTTTAGTGGACACCACGTTGAATATTTGTGAAGGAAACAAGAAATGATTCAGATTTTTCCTTTTAAAATTCCTGTATCAATATTCACGATGAGCACTGATTCTTGAAGATAATGGTTAGTGACCTTTTCACTTTATAATGTGACAATGAGTTCACAAGCAATACCGGGTTCTAAGTAAAGGCATAGTAGCTGCTGATGAATGTCTTCCGTAAAAATGAATGAAAAATTCAGCTAGACCATTTTACCTTTTCATACCGAGTCGTGGTTACTATAATACACCTATCCGTTTAAACAAAACAAAACGACGTATGAATGAGGAGTCTAATCAAGCATCTTCTCTTCTGTGTGCAGGTAGCGAATTGAACTGAAAGAACGGTCAACCCGAAAACTAGTAACCTCATCGGTCTAAGGGAAGCTACTCTTCTATTAATGTGAACAGCGGTAGTGCCCCTCTCCAGCAGGGAGTAATTATTGAAATAGTATGACTGGTCACCAATAATTTGTAGTCATTCTATTTTGCATTCATCTAACTTAATTTTAAGAGTTATAGTACATTATTTAGTTTTAATAGTAAAATAGCTTTTTGAGATATCAGGTTCAGTTGAATGATAACGACTTTATTGTAAAATTAGTACCTCCCTTTGGGTTTATCATGGCTACATTACCGGTAGATCTAGAGCTGAAAAAGGTACATTTTCTGTCTTTATAGTGTGTTTTAGGCACGTTTTAAAATCAAAGGCTCCATATCTAGTATTTTGGAAATACTGCTAATAAGAAAAATGTGTGGTGCAACTTTTTCAGGAAAAATTATTTTGTAGAAAACATTTTACGTTGTAGATAATCCTGCCCTGTTTCTGTCAGCGACAAGTAACTAATCGAACAACTTGAGAAATTATAGCATTGTAGAGATGTATAGTGGTTGTTGTTATTTGACTCAATTTCTGTCTTCGTGATTTAAACATTGGCAAATTGTTTGCATGTGTATCATGTTCAGTCTCTTTCTCACACAGATACATCGATCGATCTCGTTAGATAAATCACACTTTCAAATAATTCTGTACATATTCTGCATATATCTTTAATGGTTGTGACTGTCAAAATATGTTGGATAAAAAATAGTATAATGCCTATGCATCTTTCAAACCAGATGTCACGGTGTGTCATTCAGGCTTTCCAGGAAATGCAGATTAAAAAAATTCAAACTAGCCAGCAGCTGAAAATTGCTGACCAACAGGTCGAAGCCTTGAAGAGAAAAATTGCTCATTCTCAACTTGTGGACAAAGAAATTGCATCTTTACCAGAAGAGACTCGTGTTTATGAAGGAGTGGGTAGAATGTAAGTTAATATTTCATAAAATGTAAGCAGCAGTCTGTCATGCCAATACTTAGCAGGATTACTTTCTTCTGTACTTAAGGCATTTACCGACCATGAAATCATTCAGAAGCATTATTTTCATTACTTTAGAGCATGTGCATCAGGCTGCTGTGGGGCAATTATATGTGCGTGTGTGTAAGAGTTTTTGAAGCACAAAACAGAAGCTAATAGTACTGGATAGGCAGATACCAGTGTTCTATTTCATAAAAGGCAAGGTGGCTTTCAGACCCCCAGATAAATTATTCGCTGATTTTTATCAGCCACTCGCAGAAAATAACACGTCAAGGCATAAGTGATGATCTTGATTCCTTGTCAATAAAGAAATTTGAATTGTTAGAGCCATGTTGATAAAACTTTGTGTATTGATATCATATACCAATAATAAAATATCAGCTGTATGGTTTATTGTAAAATATCTTTGTGATGACACCACTAATTAAACTTTATTTACAGACCCCTGACACCAAATCACTTGTCTTTAAGACAGCAAATTTTCTTCTGGGATTTGAATGGTCTTTTTACTACTATGTTGAAGCATTGGACATCAAATATAGATTCTTTAACATAGTGCATTACATGATCAGACATCCATACCTTTACTGATTTTAAGTATGATGTTGGGCCGTATTACTATAGATTAGTTTTGAAATTTTGTGCTTTAGTTCTTGTGGGTTGGCAGAGAGAGAAAAGACTGATTTACATAATTATAGTCCACCTTTAAGGTAAATTTTGGCAAGTGAATCCTTGCCACAGAGTTTCGTCTGTAAAAAAGTTTATTTTACACTTGCTTCTCAGTGGTTTTGGGTCTTTGTATCTAAAATGTTTAACCTGTGTAGCTCTTATTTTCCAGTACTTTGCTTTTCAATTTTCAGGTTCCTGCTTATGTCTATACCAGTTGTTCGTGAAAATCTGGCAAAGAAAAAAGACCAAGCAGAAGATAAAATAAAAACCATTGAAGTAAGTGGTTTTTCTTCACTATTTCTCCAGTAGTGAAACTCTACATCAGCTGTGAAGCACTAATTTCCAACTCAGTGGGACTGCTATTTGAAACCAAAACCACCACATGTCCAACTAGTTAATTATAATGCCTTAAAATATGCCTTATGAAATGGAGTAGCATTACTTTTTTCTAAAGGTGTTTCACTATGGCCATTTTGAAAGGGTGCCATTTGTTCTAAATGTATGAGTAATATGCCAATCAAATATTTTTCGTGTGAAGCATACCAATATTGTGAAGCATTCCAAACCTCTCTGCCTAAAATAGAAATCAACTTAAGTATTACCATGAGATCGATTTCATCTTAGTATAGTTTTTCTACCTGGCATCGTTACGGTTTCTTTAGTCATCACTACTATTGACTACTAATTGATCCTTTCTGTATTTGCCATGGAAGAAATAACACCTTTATAACCTGTAGATTTAACTGTAGTAGATCAACATCTTGGTCTATAAAGATTTCATCTGGCAGAGTAATGACAAAGTCTTCTATTAACTGCAATGAGAGAGCCGCAGGATTTTCATCTTTCTTTTGTATTCTGGGGGTTGTTAAGCATGGTGAGCCAGGGAGGGAGCTGCACTATACAAGCTTACTGATTGTTATGCTCAAGTAGGCACCCTTAGCCAAGATGTTGTCAAATTGTCAACATAATCCTTGTCTCCGTGATCAAACACTTCACAAACTGAAACCCATCTGTAGTTAATGACCATGGCCTCTGTTAATGAACAAGTTTTTTTAATGGTCTTGATTTTTTTTAAAATTCCTTTGATTCTTGCAGAAAATTTCTGTGTTCAATAACAAGTTGACCTCCTTATTTATATTAGTTTCTTTTAGTGACTATGTTTCATTCAATATTATTATTGCAACTGTCCTGCAGACTAACAAGGAGTATTTGGAGAAGAGTCTGAAAGAAAACGAGCAAAATCTGAGAGAGCTGGTTCTCAGCAAGCAGCAGCAGCGGTAGCAGAGGCATAGTCAAACTCCCCATCCTGCTTTGCAGTTTCAGTATTTAGGCTTTTCTGCCAAATGCAGCCATGCTTATGCACTTTGGTCTTCAAAGGAGTGAATCTGAAAACTTCCATACAAAGATACATAGCGAACATTTAAATGTGGCTTTCTCCTGAGTAGGTTTTATTTAAAACATCGGGCATCACCTTTTGAGATGTGAACTTTTAGTTATGAAACACGAAAGCTCAACGCAACAGGAGTATTGCATGGTCAGTGACATGAAGTTTTAGCTGAAATTGTTAAAAATGGCGATCTTCTGATTTTGTAAAAAGTTTGTGAGGATGATGATATTCATTCATAATTAAGTGCATTTTAAATTAAAATCATGCTTTTGACCTCATTGTATGCATAGAAAGCATGTACCTCATTTTTGTATACAGAAGTTACATACCTCTTCAGTGATCAAGGGTTAATTGCTTAGATTTAAAGATTTTGCAAACTAAACTCGGTCATTTTAAAAGAAATTTTGCCTTTTTTGGTCTTTCATTTGCTCTTGGACACCTGAGCAAAAGAAAGCAAAAGGCAGATCAACAACAACAAAAAAAAAAGTGTGTGATATCTTGAAATCATTTAATTTTTTTTTAAACATGAATGTTGAACAAAAAGTGCACCCCATCACACTTATTTCTACAGTCATAAGTCAACTGGCTGCAGTGGATGACATAAAAGTAACAAATGTATAGAAAACACTATAATTCAGGAATTCTGCACATCATTGTCACCCACTCTTGAAAACTGACTGCATGGCAAAAGTCACAGTTCTGGAGGCTTATGGGAGAAATGCTGAGACTGATAGAAATACATTTTTCTACTTTATTTGATAAATTACTCATTTGCCTTTTGTGCATATTTTTGTTTTCACCAGTGTACATTTGGTGTAAAATTAATAAAACTTATTTCAAAATGATCATAGTTTGAAATGCATTGTTTACACCTTTGGGTTTGAATGATGTCCATATTGACAATGACAATGATCAACTTTATTGTGACAATGACAATGATCAACTTTATTGGTCCCAGTGGAAAACTGTAATCTGAAAGAATTACTAGAAATAATCAGCAAGACATATGATAAAGTATATTTGAAGCATTAAAGTCTTATGAAAATGTGAAATCTGAAGCAACTGCTATTTAAATTAAGAAAATACATTTGCTGCATTTTCCCATGAGTCAGTTTGCTTTCGATTCCAAGTATTATCCTGTTGATTCCACAAGCAGTTGTTTTGACCATGGGAGAAAGTTGCTGGGGATGGTTGGAGGGGGAGAAATTAGGGTGTTTTACATCGACGTCGTAACCACATGGGCCCAACTGAGGGGGACTGCCCAAAACCAGTTCCACTGGCAAGGAGTTGTTGTCCTCAAGGAGTAACAAGGAATAAACTTAACTACACCGAGCCAGCAACTAAGACTATATCACGGCAAAGAAGCCAGACATGTAAACAGATGCCAGATTCAGAGAAAGAACAACAGCCAATCCTCACTATATTGGTGACAGGTGTTAACCATTGTTAACCAGACTGCCCCAAATACCCACTGCACTAACAAAGGTAAAAAAAAAAAAAATTGCCCTAAGTCTTATATTCAAAACCTAAGGCTTCACTCATCACTACATTACAGCATTACCTCTAGGAACATGTTCAGTTGCCATGCATGTCCAGCCACTGTTCCATTATTCACCAGCAGGGTATCCAATATATATATAATTATACAGTTGCATCTCAGTTTTCAACACCCTAGGTTTCTAAAACTAGTGAAAGTCAAATGTCTTACAAAATCGCTATACAGCCTTGATCTCTGCATGTCACTACTTCTCACCAAATAAACACATTTGCTTTAGCCAAGAATATCTCATAAAACATGTCCTAGTTCACCCCAATCAAACACATGGCATATTTCAAAAATTAACTTGCACACTAAAATTTAATCCTAATCCAATTTATTTAATGACACTAACCCAAACCCCTAATTACCCATCTATGTACCAATTTTTCTTGAAGTACATAAAATGCCTCGCATGCACATTCTTAATCACTTAAGAGCTACTAACAGTGATGCTTTCTGTGTATAAGATCTGTATAAAGTTTTTACCAAATATTGAGAAAAATCCCTCACTAAAACAAGTTTCTATAATGGCAGTGTTCTGGTTAAAGCAGGAACTTTATGCCATTACCTGTCACCATCCAGATCAACATTTACTCAAATTTAACAGTTCATGGATACATTTAGCTTGGCAGCGTGGTCTTTTAAACCAGATGTTTCAAAACTCTAATCATCATTTCAATCACAGCTATCAGTACCTTTATTCTCCTTTTCTTCTTTCTCCTCCTTGTCTTTATTCTCCTCCTCATCATCATCATCATCGTCACTACCATCATCTTCCTCCTCCTCCTCCTCTTCTTCCTCATCATCATCACTACTACCACCATCATCATCACTATCAAGTGTAGGAGCCTGATTATTCAGCTGCATCCCATTCATTTGGGAAATGATAGTATCCAAACAAATGTTTTCTCTATCAAGCACCACTGCTGCTGCTGCTTCTAACTCTTCAAGTTCAAACCCTACATCAATTTTAGTAACTTGAACATCAGCTAAAGCTTTGGCTAGTGACTGGATTTTTTTATCATCAGCTGACTGAATCCACACACAGTAGTCTGTAATGTACAAATCATTGAATATGTACCGTGGATCACTTATGATCATGCATCTGTGAACATCAAGCAGGCACTTCAGTAAAAAGAGCTTTCCACTCATAAACAGTGCTTTCACATCTTTCAGCACCATTTCACACAATGCCCAGTTACGATGCAGAGGAAATGTTAAAGCTCTACGATAGCATGACACAAGAACATCTTGCAAGGAAGTGAAATTCTCAAGCCAAGATAAAGTAGAACTTAACTTGGCTATAGACCAGCCCGATTCCACATTATCCTCTCCTTCTACCATACGTTGGTTGTACGCATATGCAAAAATGATATCAACCAGGCCAAAGTAGACTGATGGCAGTATTCCACTATCTATGATGTAGTGTCTCTTCGGTAGCCTTAGCAACAGGTCCTTTTCATCATCACTCAAACTGCATTTAGTTCCTGATTCCATCCACCACGGCTTGAAGTTCAACTGGTCTGAAATGCTGTCATTATCAAACAAATCTGCCAAGTAATGATCCTCACTGAAATGATGTGTTTCATGATCAAGTCGCATAACTCTTTTTTCTTGTGCTGTTAACTTATCAGGGTCTCTAACATCCAGAATTTCTGAAAATTCTGACATCAGTTTTGTGAAGACACCCGATCTTTGACTGGCAAAGCCATAGTTAGATAGACTAACAACCTCTCCTTCTTGATGAATGGCTTGTTCAATATACCATTGAAACTCCTCTTCTTCCTCCACTTCGATGCTCTGGTCTTTAGATCCCAGATCGGCGTTGAGAAAATCAGACCCAGATTCCAAACATTCAGTATGTGGTAAAGAATTGTCTTTAACATCACTGCTGGAAGTAACATCACTTGTAAGTTCACAATTCGACTCACCGTGCACCTCTATTGTAGGTCTTTTGGCAGAGGTCTCTCCAGGAGGCGTAAGTAGTTTTGTAAGCATATCCAGCCCTTCAAAATCTTCACCACTGTTTAACTTCGGAATTTTAGCAGTAAACATGCCCTTGTCAACATCGTATTTCACGCTTGCTCTTCCGTCTTCAATAACTGGCTTTGGAAGATGAAGACGCAAATAATAGGGAGTCGAAAAGAATCGAATTTCTAAGTCTTCAATGAAAAATTCTGTGTCTGAAACCTTCGCAAACGGAGCATGAATTTGAAGAAAAAGATACTCATCATCTTGTGAGAGTTCAAATCTTGGCGTTAACATTGTTAGAAAATAGGAAGTTTAACCAAAGTGTTTAACTCTCACATGTGAGTGCGCCTACCAGAGTAGTTCCCCTTGAAATTTCAGAGTAGCGGCCCCTGACGAACGGTTTCTCCAGTGTCGCCTATCTCGTTTGGGTGTTTGAGTAGCTCAGGGGTACTGTTATAATATTTTGCTCGGTCAAGTCCCCATTAAATTCTGGTGACATTTTGAGTAAGGAGAACGTGATAGCATCAGATTAAATTCACAATTTTGATAAATGTATAGTCTGTTACAGAATGATCATGTACCGGATACATGTATTATGATGTTTATAGTTCATGTACTGTCCTTGCAATGAGTGATATTTTGAAAGTTGCGTCTTCAAATCTGGTAGGAATTAATTACAGCATGAACGTGTTTTTACGTTCATGATTACAGTTAACGTCTTTCTTCATCCAAAGTGTCCGTGAATTTCAAAGAGTGAATGAGTAAACTCTGCTTTTGCAATGCATGACGCATCTCTCAATTTTTATCGCCTTCACTCTTTTTTTTTTCTTTCGGTCATGCAGTTAGTTGTCAGTATTCCTTTCGCCATTAACTCCCTGCAACCCCCCCCCCCAACCCTGGATCGTGAAAAACTGAAGTCTTTGCTACGACGTACACATCTTGCATACATAAATGCATACATACCAGATGGACGAATAAGAAAGAACAATTGCAGAATCAGGCAGATAAGTGGCCAGAGATTAAAGGAACATTGCAACCCTGAAAAACAGATTAAAGGACATTAAAGGGACCTTGCAACCCTGAAAGGTAAACAGATTAAAGGGACATTTAAGGGACATTGCAACCCTTAAAGGTGAACAGAAAAAGAGCGCACGCGCGTACGTACACATCTTTGCTGTCTTGCAAGCTTCGGTTGCCGCGCAGCTGGGTAATTCTTCTGACGCTAACTGTGGAAAAGAGTTCTATAAACCGAATTCTGCTCGTCATTGGAGCCCATTCTTTTTCACCCAACCGTCACCTTTCTTTTTGTATTTTCCTTCTCCATCTCTGCCTCGCTTTCTCTTCTCCCTCACACGTTTCAGCATGAAGCAAAAGCCATTGACACCTTGCAGGTTGAAAACGAAGGCCAGCATAGCGTTTTGCGCTAATTACCTGTGTTCTCTCGTGTTTTTTCACTTAGGCGAGACTAACGCAGGATACGGGTTAGGCCAAAGGTATGACCCATGCACCATCCACGTGAAGGTGTCTGAGTGCTCTAAGACAAGCAGAAAGTTCGCTTGAGTTCAGTCTGTCTGCATTTAAGTGTACCAATTGATACTATGTACAGGGCCTTTTGTCAACAATTAAGCCTACGTGACTGTGGAGGGATGGGAGGGGGGGATAAGGTATACGGCTGTTTATATACACTTCCTTTTCTATTTCATAATTAAACGATTCACGTGGCCTGCACTCTGAAAAAATACGAACATGATCGATCGATGATCAAAGTTCTGAAAATCTTGTTCATCCATCCAACCCTGTAATTATTTAACATAGACTATATGTACTTACGACCGGCTACTTTAAAATTTCAAATAGAAACCTAGCAAAGATGATCTATCTTTATGCTAATTTTTTTTTTTAAAGATATACTGTAAATATTAAATCTTTTAATGCAAAACTATTATACAATACAAAATATCTTTATTAATCCTTTTCAGGAATTGTTTAATACTATATATTTAGTACTATTAAATATTCACAATATAAATAAGAGGGAAAAAACTTCTTCAAAGAAAATTAAGCATTTTAGCTGTTAAAATAAATCACAAACAAATAAAATGTTGTACCTAAGCTTAAACAAAAAAGTAAATAAATGGAAACTGCACTCCCAACGAAAACGCAGTACATTGTAACGAGGCAGAACAGTAGCAACACACGCGACAAAAAAATGAGGATAAAGAGAAGGAAAACAAAGAGAAGAGTGCCTATCATAGCAGCTTTTTCTCTCTTCATTCACTTCGCTGTTTGTTATAGAACGCTGTTGGGTCGGTTTTCGTCAAGGCGTTTGGTGTACACGTTATACCTTTTCTGAGAAGGGACAGCAACTGCAGTTCCTGCGTTACCTCCCCTGGCATTTTTCTTCGCCTGAGCGGCAAGCATAAGATGTCAGCTTGTTTTCCAAGTTGGCAGTCTCTCGGCGTTCTCTCAAATTAGTCTCCTATATTCTTTGCAGAAGAAAATGGCCTCTGGTGCGTCCTAGGTCTCATGGCTTTGCGTACATTCTGCTTTTGTTCTTTAATTCTTTTTTTTTTTTTGGTGTTCGGAGTGGCATGGGGAGGGTATGTTGCCAGGGGGAGGGTATGTTGCCAGAGAATGAAGCACTGATTAAACTCCTTAGAAACAAAACGCTGGTAGTTTTGAGGGGGATACAAATAGCAGTAACTTTAATGCGGTGAATCAAAAAAAAAAAAAAAAAGTCCACACACAAGTGAGCATATTTCCTCCACATGGAGTTTGAGGAAAGGCTGACACAGTAACACATAAAAGCAAATGTCATTTTCGTTCGTTTCTTATCCGTTCCTTTCTGAGTTGTTTAAGTTTCAAAGCTAGTAAAGAATTTTCATCAACTTTGTAACCATTTTAAATACCCGTTTATTTTATTATAGAATTATTTATTGATGTCTTTGTTGTTTTTTTAATTGCACATGGGTGTGTGACGATTGGTTTAGCCATATGAGTTAACAATTAGCCATTTATTTAAAGACCAGCCAAGAAGCTAAAAGGATGAACTCAATGCACTGAAATTATGAAACGAAGAGGTAGCCTCAAAGTTGTAGAAACAAACCTTTGCCCTTAACCTTCCCTTTTTTAATTTTTTTTTTTTAAGATCTTGTTGTGCTTTACGTTTTTTCAATGACGGTCGCGGGAAATGAACGTATTGCAATCAACTGGACTGGTTCTAACACTTAATTGCTGCACTGTCCTGTCCAAGCCACACCACATCAGAAAGCGGGTGGTGAAGTACTTGTCTTCAATATTTCCTACCTTTTCTTATCTAAGTTGATATAGGTAGCTTCCGCCTGACTATTCTGCACGAGGCAAGTCGACTCGACAGCTAATAAACCTACAGAAAGGCGTCTGATGGCTCTGAGTGCTCGGCGCAGGACGAGGGGCTCAGCCCTTCAAGCAGGAATATTAAGTAGCATTAGGTACAATGAGTCTCCGCCTGCCTGTAGACCTGGTACACCGGGTGTGTCGCACCCCGCCACCTTTCCGGAGGAGTGAGTCGCTGAAACGAGCCAACAGCGAGAGGGTGCAGGCTGCACCTTGCGCGACCCTTCCGTTCCGACATCTTGTTGTGGAAAAATAAATCCAGGTCCGTGACCGCAGATCAAAAAGAATTCGCTTCAATATCTGGCGCGCTGTCATGAAAAAGCGTTCAGGACCCATGGAAGCGTGCACGTGCCGCAAAATTAATGCTCAAGGCTGGTGCCTGTGCATACAGGCTCGGGTGGCTTCCGTTCTGCCGGCCGATGACAGATTCCAGAGCGATGAACACTGTGCGATGCATGCGAGACTCTTTAGCTTTGAATTTTCGAAATAATTGCTTTCAGCTGTACCTGGCGAACTTAGGGTGTCATCACTTGTGTACATCAGTTGCGACTGCGGCCCTCTTACTCCTAAATATGAGGTAGATGCATTCATTCATTCATTTTCTCTCAGTCACTCGCTCGATCATTCTCTCACTGACATAGGATTGACTAAAGTGCCCTCTCAACCACTAAATCATACATACATAGTGTTTCTACTTTCCTTGCAGGACTAATGTCATGAGCGTGGAAAAATTATATGTGAAATTTACATTCAACAAAATGTTTGTTTATTTTAGCACATTTTATTTATATAGCATGCAAACAGATGTCCTACTCAATGGTAAATAATTGTAATATTTAACCCTTTCTTGTTTTTGGAAATTAACGCTTTAAGACATACGTTTATCAGATTACTATTCACACAAAAGAGAAAAGAGAGGTTTATTCATCTTTAACTTCTGGAAAGAGACTTCACACACCCACGCACATATAAAAATTTGCTTGTGTAATGTGCGATAGTGGCTTTAAAAAACGAGTGGAGCCCTTAAGATTGATCACTCAGTCACAGTGTGAGAATTCGGCCAGCGTACACAAATCAAGTTGTAATGTTGCGTAATACAGGCATCGTGAGAGACTTTGCAAGTTTTCGCAACTTTTTTGACCTTTCTCTCCTTTAGCTTGGCCCATCGCAGCTACTTTTTTTTTTTAAAGGCAGAAAATCCAACATACGTCAGCTATAAAAGAAATTAAAGAAAATCCCACACACAAGACGACGAGTAACAAGTGTTTAGGCATGAACTTTCAATCAGCAAAACAGCACGTGTCCCCGGGGGACCACTCGCATCAACCAGGAAATCGTCCGAGGCGAGGCTTGTGAATGGAGTAGCCTTCCCTTGGCAAAGACGATGAAGTGGAGGTGATACCCGGTAGGTGGAGTCTGCAAACGTCAATGACCATATCGGCACCTTGCTGCGGAACCAGTGCGACGGGCGAGAGCAATTGTCCCAAGGGGATGCTGCAGGCTGGGAACTGCAAGCCTTCTGCTTCAACATGCTGCAGCAGATTGCTGACGGGCGTCCGCTGGTGCGTGACTGATCACATGGCAAAACGTGGGAACATGGAAATGCAAAACTGGATGGCATTGTACGATTCACCAACGCCATCTACCCGTGGTATGTTCGTCTAAGCCCACCACGATGAAGGCCAAAAATTGTTTTTTCGCCCTTCGCACCGAGGCGTGACACTATATGCCAGCTAGCTGACTCTCTTTGAGGGGAAAAGGTGTCTTTGACTCCGATGGCCCGTGGCAATGATATATTTTTGGGGCAAATATTTGAAACGCATTTTTCATGCACTGTGATAAACAAAAAGTGTACGTTTAACACGGTCTGTTGGGTAGTCGTCAAAATTCTGCTAATTAAATAATTCGGACGGAAAGGGAAAAGGTCGGCGGATGACGAATGATTTGCTTGGGTGTGTCTCCTGATGTTGTGTTTTGTTGTTGTTGTTGTTGTTGTTGTTGTTGTTGTTGTTGTTGCAGTGTCATTGAAAGGCTTCACTAGTATAAATGTGAAAGTTAGGGCTGAGACCAGAAATGAATTTTTCTAATGTTTTGTGTTTCGTTCTGGCGAAGTCTCCCTCTTGCCGGCTCGGAGAACCTGGCGGTTTCCTCGGTGTTCCTATATATATATATGAAGGTCAGAACGCGAAGTCTGACCAGACTTGATTTGTAAATTCTTACCAGACTTATTATAAGAGTGGATATCTTTTAAAAATCTGTTGAGGTGAGTCTGAGTTAGTTTTTGTTTTGAGTCAGCAAATCTTTGAGTCATTTTGAGTCTGTAAGTTTTCAGTGGGATTTTTGTGAGTCGCATAGATTAATTATTGTTCTCTTCCTATGATGTAATTGGCTGAATGTAACTTATTAATTCGGAATATTTGATTTGTGGTATCGTAAGTTTAAAGCTTAAGGATTGTTAGATTTTAAAGACTTTTTAAAGAATTTTCTGTCCAGAATTTTTCCCCTTTAATTTGTTTTTTTCGTACTTGGTACGCTGGATTTTCCTAGGCCTCCAGAGGGGCAGCCACTGGGAGGAATACTGCTGTGTCTGTTTTCTTTTTATGTTGGAGCTCCGAACCTGACGGATGAGGCTTCAGAGAAGGCTTTCAACAGGAGTGCCTCCAAAGACATGGACTTTTATCTGTAAGGGTGGGGGATTACAATTTTTGAATGTGTCTTAATGTTTTAAATGTGTCTGTAAAATAGTTTAATCATTTTTTTGTTGAAGAAGTTTGGATATTATATTTATCTCCTATACTCAGATTTTTATTCGTGTTTTTATCTCGAACGTAGGCCACTGTCGAGAGTGTGGGTGGCAGAATGTATCTATCCTGTCGTATCTGAACGTGTTTGGTGTTAGAATCGAGAGTTTCAGAAACCGTGCGAAACAGGGGTATCCGCTGTCAGTGTCAGACAATACACGGGAGCACTCAGCATCCCAGCCAACGGGATCTTGTCGACCTTGCCTAACACTGCAAATACTCCCAATGCGCCCGCAATGGTGTTGCTGAACGACTAAAGCAGTCGGGGGTTTTCGTAGTCTTCCCACAGCTCGAGCAATAGAAACGCCATTACAAACTTTGTATTTTGGTGAGTGAGTGAAAACGCTCATTCCCAGAATGCCCCTAACATCTTGATCCTTACAACACGTGAAAGAAATGTATATGAAATTTGTACAAAGATGTAAATTTGTCTTTACTTCTTGCTTTTTTCTCCTGTCTCCAGTCATTCGCTCAGTCGCTCCAAGTAATTGGTTTATACCGTGAAACGACAAATATTATGCGTGAAATTTAGAACCACATACATTTCCACCGAAATAAATATATGGGTTATGCTTGTATTTTAGATATTTTTTTAAATGTATGACAAGCTGCTTAACAGACTGTTGTTAATATAGCTCTGTGTTATTTTAAACATGTATTATAATCTGCTTCACAGACTGTTGTTAATATACCTCTGTGTTATTTTTGTCACCTGCGAAGAGCGTCTCTCGCCTTTCGTTTTACAGAGATGCTGAGTGCAAAGGCAGAATCCCGTCTGCAGGCCAATGGTTTTTGTTGAATCAGTGGATGGATACCGCAGGTTTCGTGGAAAATGATGACGTAGCCACGAGACAAGCTGTCATTTGATGTTTGAAAACGCAGTTTTCAAAAATAAACATGCTGCTTGTTACTCCTAATCTATGGCAAACATTCTCCGTTCATCTTTCCCCCTATCCGCGCTAGCTTTGCGGAATCACTCAAGCCCCAGGACATTTTGTAAGCTTTGTGGAGACCTTGTGTACATAGGTCTTGAAAAGATGGGCGCGGGGGTGGGGGATGGGGAATGAGGGCGGGAGAATGGAAGGGGAACAGCTCTCGCGCATGTGCGGCGCCTCACGAAATCATTTATGACTGCACACGATCATTACAAACGGGGAAAAAAGTAAATTTACAGTCCCTCGAGGGACTTGTTTTTCGCATACGATTTTCTGGGCGTAGGACGTCGGACTTAGTGGAGGCGACTTAATACATTCAGCACCAGGCACCGAATTGGTCACAGAAAAAGAAAAGTGTTTTTCTTTACAAAAAAGGCTTTCTTGGTTTGTCAAAATATTTGTTCTCGACGGGTTTTAAACGCGCGAGCCGCCTGCAACTTAGGAGGAATGACTGGAAGAAAATGGGATAGCAGAAACATACAAACAAGGGACGCTACTCCAACAGATGCGCTGGGTTCATTTGCGACTGGTTCTGAACTTCGCACAAGTAACTACGGGTTTAAAAAAGAAGAGGAACTTTACCACCTGCGCTGGGATCAGGTTTGTTTTAAAACAACATTTTTACAGCAATGTTTCGGTAATCGTTAAGTGTCAAACGCCAAAGCAGTGCCTTGCAAGTCGTCTTGTGACTTTGCTAATTGACTCGTGTAACGCAGCAGGGCTCCGCATGGCGGCAGCACTGTATTCAGCGAGGGGACATCTGATTGGCTGTCTCCTTGCCCGAGGCACGCGCGATCGCAGGGGGAGCCGGCTTAATGGATTATCTCAGGACTAGACCAGATTTTTAATTTAATTCGTGAGCTAGCAAACTTTAGCTCCAGACGTGTGTTTTTGTCGGGTCAAAGTGACATTTTGTTTTATGGCGTTCTGGGATCACAGGCCGGAGCCGGTAATATCTTTTTTAGCTGCACAGCTTCTGATGAATGGATGGGATTTAAAAAAAACCCAACATGGATTGAAAATGCACGTCACCCAAAACAAAATCTTGCCACAGAAGGACACAATCAAGAAGGGATTTACAAGGGATCCGGTAGTCGCTTCGGCTTTATCCGAGCTTGGTTATTACACGGGTGTTATTTTGTCACTTTTTACTTGAATACCATTTTGACAGCTCCCACCCTTCACCACTGTTTTTATTTTCGTTTTTATTTATACCATCGTAAAATTCAGGATTTCGAACTAATATCAAGTCCTCTAGAGTGGATGTCAGAGATTTCTTGTCATAACACAGTTTTGTTTTTTTTTTTACTCTCACGCATACCTCTGTTCTCTCTGCCCCTTATTTACATCCCTTTCTCTCGCTCTCTTTCTCCCTTCCTCTCTAGGTTTGTTGACAGTTGGTACCAGGATTGGCATGGCAGCATATATCAGCCCAGGCAAAGATCGCTTTTATTTATTTATTTTCTGATTATTTAAATCGTCTGTTAAAGTCAATTGGGAGAGGTATAATTTCTAGTCTCTAATGACTTGGTGAACCTAGATATGTATAGTTAACGTCTGGTGCAAGCTCTCCCACTGTCTTACCTTTGGTAACGTAAAAGTATGTATTTGCAATGCTGATGTTTGTCTAAAATTGTAATTTTAATTAACATTTTTCTGTTTGATTGCACATTTGTTCCCCATGGTCCGGGTGAGACTCTATGGTCTATTGTCATTTCAATAAAATTTACATTTAAAATTTTAAAAAAACCTCTTCATTTGTGAGTGTGTTAGCGCGAGAACGTGTGTGTTCGCACGTGTATGTGAGTATGTGTGTGGTATACACCACCAAGAAGCGTCTGGTTTCCCCGCCTGTCGACACGGTAAAATGTTATCCTCCGTTTTTATTGACTCGAAGTAACAGAACGTTCGGGTTGGTAGCGTGTGTGTATGGGGAGGGGGAGTTGGGGGAGCTTGATGGGGTAAAGGAATTTCCTTTGCAGTCATCCCACCTGTCTCAGGAGCACAGCACAGATCGTACGGTGAATTTAAGACGGGGATCTTTTTTCCAGACAAGATGTCGATGGGCTAGACCTTTTCAGAGACCTCCTCCCTACCCCTCCCACATCGCAAGGGAGGTAATGCTGATTTTAAGTGAAGCAAGTGGTATGAAGCAGGTGTTCGAATTTCACACTGTGAGAAAACAGCGATCCAGTGTCATTGGTAGATTCCCTTCTGGCCTCAGACCTGGCGCTCCTACCGCCGTCAGTCCATTAGCTTATCAGTGTGAGAATAAAGCAGTGGCGTCAGGGACTCTGACTCTTCCTGCGTCTGGTTATTTAATAATCTCTTTTCCCCTCCTCCATTTCTTACTCCACTCTCAACAGTCAAATAAATTCTGTGATTTGAGCTCGTGGCCGATCTGAGAAGTTTTTAGTTTTGAAGTTAGGCAAAGTTCATGCACAGTTTGGTATTCATTTGAACAGCCTTTTCTGCTCCTGACACATGCCGTTAATTCATTGCACTTAGATGACAAATTGAAGTGTGTGTCTTGCTGAGGGAAATCGCTTTCCATTGGTGTATATTAATTAGCAATTATATCCTTACATGAGCTAAATCCGCGGACTGTAACATAGAGTACATGCTGTTTCTCTTTAATTATGTGAGTGTGCTGTTGCTGATGATCTTGAGTAGATAAAATTACTCTAGATGTTCATCTAAAATAGACGATATTAATTTAAGTGTTCAGCTCAAGTAGATGATATTAGATGTCTATCTAGAATAATAATAATTGCAAAATTTGTAAAGCGCAACTCACACTCCTAAGGAACATACTCTTAGTGCCTAAAAACAAGAACGAAACACAGACAGCATATGAGGGACAGGAAAACAAACAAATAACATATGAACTTAAAAAGAATAAACAACAGTACTGACGAATAATCAAATCAAATACAGAAAAAGCAAAGAAGAACCAAATAAGTAGATGATATTACTCCTAGATATTCATCCAGAATAAATAATATTAATTTAGATGTTCATCTAGAGTAGATAATCTCACACAGCCGACATTTTGCTTTTCAAATGCAGTTACATCTGTATTTGTACAGTTCTGGGCGAGCCTTGGAGCGAGATAAGACCGATGCTTTGATTAATGAGTTATTCGCCTTCCTGAGACAAGACCGATGTTTTAACTAATTTGTTCGCTCTAAGATTCTGTGCCATAGTTTATACAACGCTTGAAAAAGTCACACAGCGCACACGCACGCACACACGCACATCTGTTTGACCTTTCCAAGCGTTTCCTAAACTAGGGCGTTTTCAAGGGGTTCGCATCTTCGCATAAACAAACACAAAACACATACATATATCACGGAGTTTGGTTTCTATACATTCCATACGAACATATATTTACACATCCATACACATACAAGTTCATACACGAATGTATGCAAACAAGTTAGCGAACACACAGAGAGACAGAGAAAAAAAAAGAGAGAATGCTGGTTGTTCGGGGATGGTGGTAGGTGGTAGGTGGTGGTGGTGAGAGGGAGGAGGGCCTAAAATAAGCTTGCTAACAGGACTTGTCTTTATTAGATCGTGAATAGAAAGCCTACTACTGCCTCCAGAAAGTGCGGCTGCACCACGCAGCTGACAACTAGTTTTTAATTTATTTATAATTACTATTGTGTTCTGCATCAGTCGAAGCCAGTTCTGCTGGCCACCAGATATTCGCACATTAGCGATTTCGTTTCCCGCATTGTTTGTTGTTACAAAAATTCGTTGCATAATTGGCCTTCAACACATTTCTATGTTTCTTTGTTGTAACAGTAAAAACACAAATTCCCACGGAGCCACCGTGACATCGGTTTTAGTACGCCCAAACTCGGAGCAAAGATCGCTGGTTCGAGACACGGGTTGGCGCGGTTTTTGGACATTCTCTCGGACTCTCCATACCCATGCAGTTATGGTGATTTGTGGAGAAATGCGGAAAGCTTCCACACGATTCTCCAAAAGACACAAGGAACAATCTACAGTTCTCAAGTCCAGCGAACACCGTGAAACTTCTACTTTTTCGGATTTAACATAAAATGTGCCATGCCGCTGTGTTCCAGTTTATCTCCGTCTGTTTACTTTCGAAATACTTGCGTCAATAAACTGTTTCTACCCAGAATACAATAAAGTCTTAGTGCTCAACTAGGAAACCTAGACTTCACTGTGTTCCAGATAACTGTGGACAAACAATGTACAGAAAAAATTGCACATTGTAAATTGTCTTATATCATGTTTACTAATGACTCCTCGGTGCCAACCTCATGTTCTCAAGAAGTTCGTTCGAAACACATCTTCAAGCCAAATGTTCAAACTAATTTTCTCCTTGCTCCGAAATCGTGTTTGTTGCCGTGTCTCTAAATCCTCGGTATGTTTGGCTTTTGTAGTAGTGCAGCAACAACAACAACAACAACAACAACAACAACAACGACGACGACGACAACAACAACAACAATAATAATAATAATACAGTTAAAATATAGCGCCATATCTCGACCCTATGGGGAAGCTCGTGGAACTTTACAAAAAAGAAAATGTGTGTGTGTGTGTGCTTGCTTTTTGTGGGTGAATAAAATCTACTTTAAAGTGGGGGAAGTGCACATCATTACCGTCACTGGTTGTTTTTTTCTAAAAAAAAAAAAAAAGGGTTTTCTTTGCCTGTCTGCTCACGGGAAGGTATGACAGTGCAATAAAGCACCTGTTATCTCAAACTCCTTCGATACTCCCGTAGTTCGAAAGTTTCATGGCGTCACAAAGAGCAGTGAACTTCTCGCTGGACGCCATATTGTGCGAATGTGGCTGGAGCTGATCCTGTAGATATATTAATATATTACATTCATATATATTTAGTTACAAACTATTTCTTGTAATTATAACCTTTACTCACGCGTGTTTCACATCTTTCACAGATGTCCTTCATAAAAACTTCCAGCCGTTTCTCTTTAGCGATCCTTGACGACAGCGCCAACGCTTTCTCACACATGGCTGCGTGGTCTCAGTCTCTTTGAAATACGAGCATCGCAATGAATTTAGGCGCATGTGACTTTCTCCTCCGATTTCAGTTGTATCACTCCATCTTCGTTTGTGCTCTGTATAATTTCAAGGGTCTCGGGAAAATAAACAGTGGCTTTTACGAAGTATATTAGCTGTTAGAAGTGAGTCAAACATAGGTTCAACACTATTCCAAACGCGGGCTCTGCCAGCTGTGTTATCATTTTAAATATTTTAGAAATACCAGAAAAGGAAATGGTTACATAATGAATGAGAAATTTTTAGCTTTTTGATAGTTTGGATTGCTTATCATTTATTGTGGGGCAAGCTACATTAAAAACAGATTACTTGTGTATATTTGAGCAGGAGCTTTGTGTGGTCTTTTATGCCAGACAAGTGGGCTGGGAGACAGATAGGCTAACAAACTGACAAACAGATTCACTGAAGGAGTATTAAGGAACCCCGCATCTGGTTTTCCTGCTATTTAAACAACATGTTCTGACGTTGGCACTTTCCTTTCACATAGCAAATTCCCACTGTTACAATTGTGGATCACATTCCCTAAAGAGTACAACTAGGCTATCAAAACAAACAAGCGAGCGACTAAGAATGAGAATTTTCTAGGTGGTGCATGTGACGTGTACCTTCATGCAGACGAAAACACAAAACTGATATAATCCCACGAAAACATTTGTGGAAGTATTGCTTGATTCGCAAGAAAATTTATTCATGGCAGTGAGGTTGGTGGTCCATATGTAGCACTGGTGCTTAATCGTTAAAAACACACACACAGAGGCGTGTTTACGTTGACAAGACTACAAGTAATGAGCGAGCTGGGACCGTATGTTAATTAGACTTATCTGTGGACATCTGTCATTACAGGTTTGACCTCTTTCTGTTGTAGGTATTCTGGAGCCGATCGTTTTTCTGACTTAACTGGGCCTGCTTTGTAGGTCTGGAAGTATCGTTGAGCACATCCATATATACCTGTGCGTATAGTATACTACACGGAGAAGGTTATTACATATTTTGTAAAAATCGTAGGGATAAGAGGACAACTAGATGTCCGGTGAGTGTGTGTCTGGATAGCGCGACTATCTCAATTGAAATGGAAATGACAGACGGGAAGAAATAACTCATTCAGTTTGACAAGCACGCACGCACCCCCCCACACACTCACACACACACACATAAACTTGCACACAAAGACAGACACTAAAGAGAGAGAGAGAGTGACAGAAAAGGAGGAGAGAAAATAGAATGAAAAAGAGATTAAATGAGAAAAGTGAGAGTTTAAGAGAGAAAGATTATCTAGTAGAGGCCCAACAATGAGGGCGGGAGAGGGGATAGAGGTGAGAAGAAAGAAGAATATTGATTTAAATTTATTATCAGCAAGTTTCCATAAATTTTATCAAATCGTCGTACAAAAGTATCTTCAACTTTTAACAGCCATTTTGTGAGAATGTTAGAAGTTTCTCTATTATGACCCTTATAACTTCTTTTTTTTTTAAAATATAATAAAAAATATTCGATATGCTGACAAAAGTAATGTTGTTTGTTAGAAATGGCCCAGAAGAATGTCTTCCATCAATCCGTGTGAAGCACTACAACATGCAAAGTCAAAAGGTAGTTGAGAAAAGTTGATATTGGAAATTGACAGACAATAATTTAAACTGAAATATATTTATATAAAGTGAATCAAAGAATTTTTTTATAAACAGTCTGATATTTTGTAAAGAAAAGAAGTAGTTCAGCTTGTCTTTCTTGTTTATATATCTTAAGAACTTTCCTTTTGCTTTTTTTACTCTTTCTTTTCTTTCTTAATTTCTTGCTTTCTTCTTTTTTAATTTTTTACTTTCGGCACAGAAATAATTCAATAAACGCTGTCTTAGAGTAAATGCTATATATTATCACCATAAACACAAGAAACAGGAAGAATGTTTGTAATAAAATTTTATTTTTGCATATTGTGATTGAGGATAATAAACATTATAAGGTAATAGTATTTCTAACATGTAATAAGAGGTTTAAAAATAATTATGACTTACTTGTTATATATAAATAATTTTTGTACAAGTAGTTTTCCATGCATATGAATATTTATGACACATTTTAACAACAAGCTGACAGGCACTTCTCCGTATTACAATGAAAACAGGTTTAATGGTAATGGGGTATAAATGTCCGGAAAAGTTCCGGAAACAAGCATCATTCGCTTTTCTGTTTTTCGTGAATTAAGTTTTTTTTCAAGATTTGAAATACAAGAGATTAACATCTTGTTGATGAAAAAAAACTATCATCATCCATCGTGGCATGCAAAATAACTTCAGAAAAATATCCACCATATTCATCATCGTGGCAGTCTTCATTTTCATCATCATCGCCGCTGTCGTCATCATCAACTCCTTCTTTTTCTAATGGGGTTGTTGATAAAGTTTGGGGGAAATTCAGAGATATGTATGGTAAAAGTTTTTCTTGGCAATCATTGCATCTGTGCAAACTATTGGAACTAGGGGATAGTCGAGGGGCTAATCGTTACATAACACGAAAGTTCGGCTGCCTGGAGTAGAAATCCGTTGCACTCAGCATCCCTTCACCGTGCACACTATACTCTCTACATGCAGCGTTCTTTGGAGGTGAGGCTGCCTCCGAAGTTCCAAACCCCCCGAGGTTGCACTGGTCAGGCGTGAACCTCCCCTCGGTCGGGCCGCACTCGGAGGAGTAGGGCGGCCCGTGGGCGGACCCTGCAGGTGAGACAGAAGCATGCCGAGGCGGTCTCACCCCTTGGTGGTAAAACTGACTGCATTGGCCGCTGTTTGCCACCCCGGATGTAACGTCATCTGCACCGCTTGAATCTGCGCAGCCACAGACCTGAAAACCAAGGGAATTTCGTCCTTTTCCGCTGCTGTCAGTGGAGGCCATGCACAGGTCCGAGTGTCGCACGGACAGGACTCCCGGGAAGGCAGGGGGCGTCCCATTAACTCTTGCCACACCACGAACATTCGCGGCAGCAGCATCGCCACCAGGTGACATCGAGGAGGAGGAGGAAGAGGAAGAGGTGGGCGCCTCCAAGCGGATCTTGCCCCCATCCACGGCCTTCCTCTTCCGACCACCCCGCCCACGTCTCCGTCCCCTCCTGTCCCCCACCCCTAGCGCCTGCACGGGCTGTATGGGGGCGCCAGTGGACTTGAGTGTGGCCGTGAGGGCCGAGATGTAGTGAATAGCTAGGCGCAGCGTGGCGATCTTGGACAGCTTCTGGTGCTCGCTCAAGTTCGATTTGGGCACCACCTGTGGAGAAGGGAAGCGTCCCAGTCAACATGACTTGTAAAAGATTTGGTGACAAATAGACTTGTAAAAAAATCACTGCCACAAATAAAACAATTTTTACTTTTTTTCTATGATTGATTTTCTTCCTCTTTCGCGTGTACACAGAGATTAGCAATATATCACACCTTTTAGGAAAGTATTCACTTTTTTAAATTTCTTGTTCTTTGCAGGTGGATGGTGCGAGTGTGAGGGGAGGGGAAGAGATGGTATTAAAGGACGATTTACGTCACACATTTCTCCTTTCTCTTTTTCTCACTTCTCTGTGAAACGTTTTCGGATAGAATGCAGAAGCTGAAGAGAACACACAAGAGGAAAAAAAAAATATTCATCCACTCACACAGCTTGAACTTTAACCCACATCCCCCTTCCCTTCTTTTATCTCTAAATCCCTTGGAAAGCAATGCGACGTGAATGAGATAAGAGCAGAACAAGAAAATGCCAACTTAATAATCTCAAGCGTTTGCTCCAGGCAACATATTCCTTGTAATTTCTGATTTTCTTTATTGCCTTGTTCTGTTTCATGGGTGTGTACTCACCTTCAAGGGAAGAACACGGACCAGGGAATGGGAAAAAAAGAAAAACAAGAATTTTATAAGGAAAAGATAATACCAGTAGAGACTTAATCTCATATAAGAAAAAAGAAATTATCAATATATAATCTTAGGGCAATAAAAAAGACAGAGATCCCACCTTCCTCAGTTCGTCGAAGGCGTCGTTAAGCATGTGCATGCGCGTGCGTTCTCGTTCTGTGGCTCCGGCCCGTGCAGCATCGTTGATGAAGGCGGCTTGACCGTGCAAGTCGCGTTTGTCGGCCTGCCTGTCCGCCTCGCCCATCGTGACCAGCAGCCTCAGCTCCTGACCCTCCCCCGCCGAACATGCGCTCTCCAACGAAGCACACGCCCCCTGGTGGATCTGCAGGTCAGCCTGCGTCGTCAGGCCGTTGTAGCCATGAAAATGTAGTTGCTGCTGTGGTTGGTGATGATGGTGGTGGGTATGCTGATGCACTGCCTGGTGTTCGTGTTGCTGGTGATGATTATAATGACGATGATGATGCTGATGATGCTCACACTCGTGGGAATAATATTGTCCGCTGTCCCCTCCCGCCGCTCCCCCTCCGCAGTGACCGCTCACAGGGTCAGCAGGGGACAAGGAATCTGGGAGGGGCGCGGTAGTGGTGTCGCCGTTTACAAAGAAACGATGGTTGGTCCACGTGTCGCAGACGTCAGCCGTAGTGCCGAAGAAGTGCGATGGGTACAAGTACGGGTCCTCCGAGTAAGACTGGCATTGGTACTGGGTGTCACCCGAGTACTGAGCCCCAGCCGAGGCCGCGGATGAGAGCGACTGGATGTAGTCCCTTTGGTTTGTCACCGGGGTCGTGTTCAGAATCATTGTCACACTGTAGAGTATCTTTCCACGGGTGCTAAGGAGTTTGAAAGAATGTCTCTCGCAATATAATAATGGAGGAAAAAATAAATTGTTTTAAAAACTTGTCAGGGCCCAGTGCCGACTAAAACAAACGCGTGTCTAACTTAAAAATTGTTTTGTGGTTCCTTCCACAACCTGATGAGTTGAAAGGATATCACTGATCGGTAAGCTTATTAAGCACTAAATGACAGGTAAACAGAAAAACGCGACAAATATTTTCTCTTCTTCTGTTGGCTAGTACGGAGTATTTTCTGCTTCGAGGAATCGCAGTAAGTAAGCATACCTGATCACAGTTCGAAGAGGGAGAACAATTGTTGTCAAAGATGGACAGTCAGCTAGTCACCTTTTTTCTGTGATGTAATCCCCAAGAGCATAGCAGAGCAATCATCGACGTTGGAAACTGTTATCCTCCTAAGTTCTTATTCCGATATCTTTCGATTGCAGCTGCCTCTATTGTTTAATGTTAAACTTCCATTAGAAAGAGAGAGAGAAAAAAAGGAGGTAGAGAAAAGTAAAGTTTTGCTGCCTCCAGTCACCTCAGAGACTGACACACTCGACACCGCAGACACATGTCTAAATAGCTTTCAGATAGACTTGCAGAAATTTTACCTCGCAACAGTTCCATCATCTCCACATAGCACGCACATGGTCGGGGTGCCAGCAGCCAACGGGATGCCAGAGAGTTCTGCAAGACCGGCGTAGCTCCACCTCTTTGACTGTCAATCATCTTCACCCCCACCCCCTCTCCCCGTGGCTTTCTCTTTTGTATTGCAACAACATCTCCAGTCGAGAGGTTCTGTCCGCCTCCTGCTTGCACCGCCCAGCTGCACGGCGAACCCAGCCTGCTGTAGCCATAACGACAGGAACGGCCGTTAACTAGCGAGAAGTCTGCTGGCTACCCGACCACAGGATGTAAGCATCTCTCAGGCCGCCTGCTCTTGCCTAGGTCCGAAGTCCATTTTAAGGATCATTAAGGACACCTCATATTCGTTAAGAGAGCATTAATCTCCATTTCTTTCTTTCTTTCTCTTTCTCTCTCCTTCACTTTTGTCTAAGTGTATTTTTTTCTTTTACTATTTCTCTCTCTCTCTCTCACACACACACACAGAGCTAAACAGAACTCCAGGCCAACAGCAGGAGCAACTAACTCAATTTATCTCGCTTACTGAGTCCACACAAGGATACAGACGCTTTCCTGGGTGTAAGTGCGCCAAGTATGGGGAGGCTACACAAGTCCAACATTCCTCAAACTGTTTGTTTTGCCTCTCCTAATGTTGTCTGTCCAAAATGAAAACAGACAAAAGATTTGCAGATCTGCCTCCTTCACCTCTCACCCGAACAGTTGCAAGTGTACATGAAACGCAGAGGAGCTTTTGAACGGTCACAAAAGTTACTTTCAACCCATCCGCCAGTAGTTTTCATTCCATCTGGAGTAAATTTTACACTTAAAAAAATATAGTTACCATAGCACCAAAGGTTACAAGTCAGAACAACTTTTTCCCCATTAAGAATTCTTCTGTCATCTCAGGGAGGAAAAAAGGAAAACATCAAACGTCAACACTAGAAGACATTTTCAGAAGCAGCAACACCACAGTTATCCTCGTCACTGTAGTGGCTGTTGATGTCGTTGTATTTGCAGTATCGGAAGCTTGTAGATTAATTTTCAACTAAATTGAAGCTAGTTTTAAGTTTAGTTTTGGAACGAAAGGCTAGACTTTGAGTAAATGTGATGTGCATATACATTCTTTAACATTTATGATCGCTTAACTTTCTTTGTCTGTTTCATCTATGAATGAGCGAGCGAACAATATTGCTACTGATGATGAATTTCTTCATAAAATGGATACAAACAAGCAAATGAGCTTACTAAAATCCTTCAAGGACCTTTATTTTCACTTTACTCGAATGCAAAAAATCAGGGACTAGGCGGACGAAAGCTGCAGCTACTGAAAGCTCTTAGAGAACAGAGACACGCGCCTCCTGGGCGATCTCGTGTGTCAGGCTTCAGAAACTGGAATGGATCGTGGATATGACCCTTGTTTTGACATCAGGCCTCGATCAAGGGAAGGATATGATCTCAGATAAGATTCTCCCTTCAATCTGCAGCCGAAACAGGAATCTCTGGCTGAACTTTCGCCAAAGATATTTGTGATACCCGATCCCGGGATGCATGGAGCGCTGCGGAGGTGGAAGGGAGCGCACCAGTGCTGTGGTTTGTTTGTCTGGGTTCTGCGCTGCTGCCTTCTTCACCTTAGGAAAAAAAAATCATAAACAAAAGAGAGCGAGAAAATTTGCAAGTCCTTAGCATAAAACAAGTTACACATCAGTCAGGCACGAAAGAGAAATCAATTCTGATGCACCACCGAAATTTGAAAGAGGATTTGGCGTTCTAGCTCCATTTATTATTTTTATGTTTCATTTTGTATTTATCCATCTATTGAAAGCGCTTATCTGGAGATCCATTTGTAAAAGAAATCGTCACAGCACAGCCATTGCCAAAAGCTTTCCTTTGAGACGAGACTGTATGTGTACATGCACGTGCATGAGTGGGTGCGGACATACGTGGGTACTTTCGTGAAAGTTTGTGGGAAGGGGGGGGGAAGGATGTTCCTTTATTACTGATTTTGTTTACTGTTATTATTTTATTGCTGCTGTTGTCGTCGTTGGTGTAAACTCAGCCTACAGAGACAAAGGAAAAAAAAAACAAGTTATCTGAACTTTTGTCCTTGAACCTACACGCCACGAACACCTCGTCCTCGGGTTTGAGTCTAGGTGCGAGGGTGGGGGGGGACGCCCCTCGGTGGGGGAGGATTAGGGCTGTCGAGGTCTGTGGAGAGACGGCGCGGTCGTGCAAGTGTACTGCATTAGCAGCCTACAAGCGAGAATTAGCACTGTGATTTCAGAAAGACTGGCATATTGTCTTCATACACAGTCGGGGGAGTTGAGGAAAGAGAAGCGGGTGGGTGGGGAGTTCGGGCTTCGCCACTACTTCTGACATCCCTGAGAGAGTGCCTGATTGCGGCGGCAAAAGACAATGGCTACTCGAATTGCGAACGCAGATTAATTCAAGAACAGAGTGAATATTTTTGTGAACTTTGTGTGTTATGGAATATAATAAGATTGTTGAAATCTTAAAGTATTGAAGGCCCGCATACACAATAATTGGTTATTTGAATTAAACTTACCTTTAAACAAGTTTTTCCTGTTTTATATCCCAGAGAAATAGACCAGCATTACTAAGATATTTACTTTTAGTGGTGAATTTTATGCCTGAAGCTTTCCGGAAAAAACAGTTTGATATCTGAATAGAAGAAGACCAGTTGATAAATATTTTACATCTTTATGCAAATACATCACTAAACAGTTAACCGCTAGGAAGAGAAAGTACTAAAAGAGGCCAAATGAAAAGATGTTTATATAAACAACTTGAAACGTAGAAAGAATGCAGCTGAAGAACAAACTATCAACCTAAAACTTTACCTTCTAAATAGCTGTTTCACATAACCAACACATGTCGCAGGTATAGGGCTGCATTCTACAAAACGACGCTGCTTATGCAGTATTCTGCTACTAAACATTGAAGGATTTCACTCACACACACACGCATCAGAAAATAAAGTAAGATGCATGCATATCAAGCTTCAGCACGAACAAAGGAGAACCCCACATCTGCATGTCATCTTGTGAAATAAAGAACGCTTAAGAGTCAAGATGAATTAATTCGTGGTCTTCAGTGTAAAGATTACTCGAAACTCAGGAAGACTATCTACTAAGGATTATAAATGGTGCACGCTTTGTGCACTTTGACTGCAGAATCTGTCATACAGACCGAAATTTCTTTGACGATAAAGTTATTGGTGAGAGTGATGTCCCTTCACCTTACCGGTTCGACGAGACTAGTTCTCCGGCTTTCTCCGGATTTTTTTGGTGAGTTAATTTTGATTTTGGAGTACATTGTTTGACATGTAGGGATCCTGTAAATGCGGTGGACTGTGTTTCGTGGTCGTGACAATTTGTTTCACTTTTACGGGATCAACAGGTGATCGGTTGGCCAGCGCAGTCCTTTCTTTGACGGTCGCCATTTTCGTCTGTCCAATTTCTTGTTTGTGCTTGACCCCACGTCTACAGCTTGTTTGACCTACAGAAAGATTTATACTCGGTATTTTTGATCTGGTTTTTTTTTTCTAATGACTTCCTCGACATAAGCAACTGCAGATCTAAACTCTCGGACGGTGAAACATGTGATCCAGGCTGTACATTTTTGTGGGATAGTCGTGATCTGGTCGTCCGTTTTCTTCTGTCTACCGGATTTCTTTACCGTAATTATTTTTATTTCATAGACTTGCTGGATTGTGGAGTACTGCGTCGAGTCAGTTGTTATTCAGACAGAACCTCACTTTTTTCCTGTTCCACGTTTTATCCCCTATTCAAACTACAACTTATTACATATTCACCCTCCACTGTCGTTTGTCGCCGTGATATAGCCATAGTTGCTGGCACGACGTTCAACACAAACAACAAATTTCCCTCTCCTTTGATATCTTACCTTACGTTTATTACTACTCATTCCTTTTATTAATTAATTACTTAGCTTATTCTGCCCCGTAAAGGGAGAGTGCTAAATCGAAAAGAGCGTTTTTTGATTTATTTTTTGCTACCTTTTCACACCCTTCCTTTTGGAATATCATGCTACTCTCAGCTCTTTTGTTATTGTTATTTGGTTCCTCTTTTCGTTTTCTGTATTTGATTTTATTTTTTGTTTAGTACGGTTGTTTATTCTTTTATAGCTCCTATGTTATTTTTTTTTCTATCCCTCTTATGCTGTCCATGTTTCCTTAGGAGTGTGAGTATGCGCTATAAAAGTTTTGTATTTATTATTAGTAGTATTAATATTAGTATTATTACTTTACATCTCATTAATAGAAAAAAATTGTCATTGTTGTTTCTTTTCTGTCGCTTTGGTTGGCGTCTTCAGTTTCTCCCTATCATTATTATTTTATAGTGATTATTATTTGTAAGTAGCCATGAGCTTGCTCAAAAGAATGGATATAGTGCTATATAAATGAACTTAATTATGTTGTTATTATTATTACGCAAATGCAAGAGTGATTATTGAAAGGAACAACAATACATTCATTCAAAATATAGTTACTATTTTAAACGTCCATAAAAAGCTTGACAGATCTAATGTTAAGGGAGAGTGTATCTAAAAATGTTTCAAAAAAGATCATTCATGGCTAAACGAGCAAGAAAATTATGTCTGTATTATGTCTGTCTAGTGTGGTTGATATTACACAATTTAAAACATACATGAGCATAGGGTTTGTATTTTCCCATTTGATAGGTGTTTATATATATATAACCTGTTGCAACTCGAACACTATCTGTATTGTCATTCACACTAAATCAAGTCAGTTTTTCAGAAAAAGTAAATTTAAAAACATGTTTATAAGATTAGTTACAGTTCTTTCCATAACACTAAGAAACTTGTACAGCAAAACTAGATGCATTGTCTTTTTCTCGTTGAGACAGAATATTCAAAGAGGAGATAATCTTTTGTAAAGAGTAAAGACAAGTGAGGAGTACAATTTAGAAACTATTTTGACTGGTAAGCCAGTCTCGTATGACAATGAGTGGAGACAAGTTTTTGTGGTATATTTTAAAAGCTTCCACTTACAAATTCATATTGGTAAATAATCCGATCCTAACACTGTTAACTCCCCTTTGCAGATTATATGTCCTATACCGTTTGAGGGAGTTCTGGCTGTGGTTGCAGGACGTCTGGTTGTAAGTTTAATATTTTTATGTGAAGCTAAGGTTGGATGCGCAAGCGTAATTGGCCTATCGTTAACTTTTAACTAGTCTTTCAAGAAAACTTTCGTGCTGTCTCTACATTTTGTTCTTATGTTTATGTTCATTCTACATAATCGACGAGAGCTTTGAGCCAAGGATAAATATTTTACGTGTAAAATGTAGAAGAAGAAAACGTCCAATGAGCAAAATGAAATGGAGGCAGTTTTTGGCAGTGTCAAGTATATCTTTATTGTGCCTAAAGTATTTCACATATTAAAAAAAATCCATTTTATATTGAAAACATTTCTGTATTAAATTATTATTAAATTCATTGATATTCTCTGAAGACCTATACCAACAAAACGTTTGTCCCAGAGTGAGCAGGCGTCAGACCCAGACAAAGGGGTCCCTTCTCAACAGCATTCGAATGAACATCTGACGCACCCGCAAGGGTCAATGTGCACATACAGTACACTGGGACTACTGTTGACAGACTTTTGGCGTCTCGTGTGAATGATTGGGCTGTTTGGTCCCTTGCCGCGGATTTCCAGTGCGTGCGAACAGCGAGACGCGCTGCAAGCAGAGTCTGGCGACAAACGGAGGCCTGATTGCAGGAGTGGCACAAATTGCAGGATTAGCAGCTGTATGGTGACAGGACCGTCAACCGCTTCGCCTACATCTGGTTCTAGGTATGTCGCGCCCCAGGATAATAATTGGCGGTGGCAGCAACAAACAAGGCAAGGTCAGCTCTCTGGCTTTTCCTCCACGCCAGCAACGCAACCTGATACTGAGATGCAAGGAGAAATGCTTGTATTAGGTACATGTTCTTCCAACCGTTTCTAAGGTTTTCTCCCTCATCTGGGAGGAGGGTACACTTTCGCCGGGTAACAGCAATAGCCTATTTGAGGTACATTTTCTAACTCGCCATGGCTATTTACACAACATGTCTGGGCCCCCTTCTCATCTCCACCCCTACCCCATGCCCATACAACCTAGAAGTTATCGTTGATTTGTGGGTGAAGTGAGCTGATAACGTTAACACCCAGATTGCAGAACTTAACTGGCTTCTCACGAGAACATGTGGTCGACTATGACCCCTCTTGCCCCCCGGCCCCAGCCCCATTATCCCTCACCCTACAAGAAATCGAGTAGAATATCTTTAGTATGAAAGACAAAGAGTTTGGCTGGAGACGAATAAAAAGGTGCTTTAAAACTAACTTTAAACTCTGTGACGTCACGTCGATTTCGGTGTAATTACAAAACAAGGCACGACAGTTTTAAAAATGTAACTCACACGTGACCATTGTTCTTATGTAGCTTCTGCATGAAGTACGCTTCTCTCTCCCCCGATCGGAGGCGTATCTTTAAGCTTTTAAGCCCCAAACCTGTTGTTTAATGAAGTAACTGATGGGTGAATGTAAGAAAGAGAATATCGTTGAGAAAGAGTGTTCTTCGGGCAGAAAATGTTTGTAAGACAGAATATGATCACAAGAATTTTGAGCCCACCATTCGCGGTTGGGAATTTAATTTTGTATTATCTAGGATAGGGAGTTTATCGTCTGAATATATCGTTCCTTATCAAAACGATTTATTTTATTTATTAATGTGTGTATATAGACATATATGGAGTGACCGGACGAGTGAGATTTAAATGTGTACTGTTCCACACACCTCAGGTGTCAAAACACTACGTCACATTTACATTCTCTCTCTCTCACACACACATGCATCTAGAGGCGATGTAATTAAAATGCAAAATGTACTTCCTATGTGCACTTCATCTATTTTACACCCAGAATAGTTGTGAAAATTATGGCCGAGGAAAGTTAGACATTTAAAACACGCCTCATATAGTCTCGTAACACGGAAAGTCATACAAGTCTAGTATTTTACACAGATTTATATGGTTATTTCTATTCTGGTTAATTTTAAGAAAGTAAATAATGTTTGACACTGACCAGTACATTGTCAGCTTTTATTGCAGCGAATACCTCTTTCAACACAATTACTCGGAGATCTTTGCTGTTAGGGTATGTGATTACCATTAAAACTGGAAGTTACTTATTTGCCAATGAGCTAATCAGAAGGCTTTACATGTTTCTAAACAAAGTCATGTAACTATGCAGCTGCATAGATGTCTATTATCATATACACTAAAACACGAATACTGGTGCCAACTATAGACCAGAATCGTGGTCTGAATTGAAGAGTTGCCTAATCATACCTCCAGGTCCGCTAAGAAAACTGTTTGTTTTAGAAACTTGGTTATCTCCAGATCCGCGGGGAAGCGAAGGTGTATGTACTATTACACAGCATCGTCTGCAACTCTAATTAGATGTACTTGTGTGTGAGAGTTGTAGGGAAAGGGGTTCAGGGTGGGTTGTAATATGAAATGCACACTTGATGATTCCCGCAGGTCCGTATGTGCCTGGAACGAGGTGAAAAGTGACTTTAAGAGAAATTGTGTGATATGCTTCATCTAGGGAGGGGACGAAGGAAAGAAGGGCGGGAGACTGCAGTTATCTGCCTCTGTCGTTGACTCCCAGGCGCAAGGCCGGAAGCTTGATATCAAAACATTGAAGTGCCGCGTCAGAGCTACCGAGCAAAAAAATATTTAAAAAACAAAAAAAAAAACTCAAAACATTTCATGTAAATCAGATCAAGACGCCCATGTGGAGCTCCTCTCTCATGTGCGCTTGCACGTGCGGTTCGCTCCAGTTGCGGCAACGAAGAGAATATCACTTCATATTAAAGTAATAACAACGGTGAAAATAATTTCATACTTAAAAGATGACTCAAGTATTATTGTGGTGTTGGTAGCGACGACGACGACGATGATGATGAAATGGAAGAGGTCACTTCTTGTATTTTCATTTTTATATATTTTTCGCTTATTGGAACAGCCTTAGGATTTATAGATTTGCGCTTAGTAAACATTACAGGTCATCTTCCTGGTATTCTCAGTGTGGATCGCACTCTGTTAACCGTAGTTCTTCATCGCAAAAAGTGCCAGCTTCCAGTGAGAGACATTCATCTTCACACATTCGAATAGATGGATGGATTCCTGACAAGCTAGTCGGAACAGCGGAGTCTATCTGGCTTTTCTAATCGCCTCTTTCCGGCACCCTGTGGTCGGGACCTACCGCTTTCTGCGATAACATTGCGTGCAGTCGCAGAGGAGTTACCTCGGCGTGGCGAAACGAAAATACGTAGTTCTGCGCGGCATGTACAAGGAAGGTGGCACCCGCGAGTGTGCATGAAGACGTTATGGCATAGGCACGCGCTGTGCACGAAGGGGCTCTGACATCATCACAAACTGTGGAGGAAGGCGTTCTGACGTCATCGCATTGTGCGTTTTCAAGTTCAGAGTTCTACTTCTCTGCGTTTAATAGATTTCATGCTTTAAAATGTTCCCACAAAAACACGGCTCGCAGCTTTCTTTATGTCTGTCTACCTCGCTACAAATAGGTCCAGGCGGAATCGGAGACCGCCAAGTAATGGAAACAAATACAATATTGAAATGTGAAAAACGCGTATTTGCATTTAGCGACTACATCTGCAAGCCATTTTTAATTTTGGTACACGTGTTTTACTGTGATGGCTTGCTTGACGCCATGTTAAGGTGATTTAACACGATAAAAATTGGGTACGAGATATATA
This sequence comes from Pomacea canaliculata, assembly GCF_003073045.1. Lineage (NCBI taxonomy): Eukaryota > Metazoa > Mollusca > Gastropoda > Architaenioglossa > Ampullariidae > Pomacea > Pomacea canaliculata. The sequence goes on from NC_037590.1 coordinate 13,147,298, forward strand.
ATCTTATACAGGAAGCTATAGGCTGAGTCTTTGCAGGACAATTTGAAAGCGTGAAATCTTCTACGAGAAGTGTCATAGTGGCTTCGCATTATTTTACTCAGCGAAGTGCTTTAAATGTAGGATCTGGCAAAGAAGCACTACAGTGAATTCTTTTTCTCTTTATATTTTATATTTTGAAGGTACAGTATAGGGAAAATATGGGGAAAGAAGGTGTTAAGGGATACCGCCATCACCAAAATTGGCCTCAAAGGTTTGTTCAGTCCCCAACACCTCACTCTCCCCAACAGCCAAAAGATCAAAACCTTTTTTTAACTAGAGGTACATTTTCTACAAAAAACACCCAAAAAAACCCTCCACTCCTTTGAAATTGTAGCTACTATCCGTTTTTCCGAACATGAAGAATAGTTTACATTTGTTTGATCAAATGATGTTGATGATGATGATTGATGATGATTGATGATGATGATTTAATCAACAGCCCATATCTTCCAAACTAAGATGAATAAAGTGAAGATAGAGACCGAACACCTTCTGTCGAATCAGCACCCCGATGCATATCACGAATAGCGACTTGCCGACGAGTGGGCGTCTCTTGAATGGTTCAGGCCATACAATATGCGCGGAGGAGGACCTATTGATAAACTATTATTACTCCATGCGACGAGCCACAGTTGCCTTATCGCAATTGAAGGCCAAACGATCGGTGGAGATTACCCAGAATTATTGTGATTACCAGTGAGAGGCCTGCTACCGGCTGGGTGTGTTTGCTTGCCCAAGGTAGACCCACCCGGAAGATGGTCCGCGCAAGTTACCCCTACCCCTGGGGAAAGTATACAAACTTGGGCATGACAAGAAGGGCAAGCCGGCTTTAGATGCAGGAATCGCCCTATGCTACGACAACGGATCAGTTCACTTCGGTGCAAACTCCGCACTGGTGTCGTCTGCTACAAACTGACGAACGTTTGGCGGGTGAAATCTACACCCAGGAAATGAGGTGGGAGGAGATGCTTAAACCTTTGGCAGAATAGCAACCGCTTTAGCCAGCCTGCCAAAGTTTTTTTTCCTGAGGGCTTTTAGTTCATTTTATTATATACATTATACATTTGATGTTTCTATTAAAAAAAGATTACAGCATCAATGCCGACTAATAAGCCTATTAATGCATTTATTTACGTATATAAAGGATAATAAAAGATGTATAAAAATAGTAGTAAGTCTGTAATATCCATAGTACGATAAAGGACACATTATCACCAATAACAAAGCAATGGGTATATATAAAGAGAGCGTAATAAATTGGTGTACAACAAATAAAATAATAAAGGGAATATTGTTACCAGTTCTGTCACTAATGTTATTTTATTGTCTTTTTAATTGGTCATCATAGCGCAAGCATCAATTATCACCACAGCAGAAGGTTACGCTATGCCGGCAAGCGGGTACAGAGCTAGTGACGCCACAGAGCCACCAGGTGCGGGGGAAAAAACAGAAAAAACTGCACGCTTGTTGCTCCTTCATCAACACCCTTCTCCAAACATTCAACCCATCCTTTTCCGCCCCTTCCAGCCCTCCCGACATGGCTCCAACATGTTCCGACATGTGCACAAATACGAGAAGTGGTCGCAAAACTTGTCGTTCCACACGAAGAAGAAATCAAATTCTCCAGACAAACACTTTTCCACTCCCGAGTGCCCGCTCAGACGGAAGGTTTGCGCAGTAGTCTGCGCAGGCCCGCGCGCAGTCGAGCAGAGAGAAGAGAAATACACAGGTGACTGTTTGTGTATGTTGAGCACGTGCGACCCCGACTTTAAAAAAAAGATTGAATTCAAACAGGGAACTAAAAATAATCTTCAACATTTTCTCGGCTTCTTTTTTGCCTCTGTCCCTCTTATCCCTCTCCTGTCTGTCAGTCGGATTGTTGGTCGATCTGTCCGATCATAAGTAGATTTGTACGTCGCTGTTTGACAATTCTACTACATATTGTCTCGTGATCGTTGTTAAAGGTGATAACTGTTGGTCATTTAAATTCGAAATTAGCTCGCAGGCCATAAAATTTATCAAGCACCCAGTTCAAAGAAAAAAATATCCTCTATTTCTTGTCCATTGCTGTATAGAAAAGAGCGAGCGGACTGGACAATGCTCGGGTAGAGAGGTGAGGCGAGATGTGGTGCTTGATAAAGGAAAATATAATTATCTTAACAAATGAACACATGGTGTTTCACTGGTCACAGAGGTGTTTTTCACCCTGTTTTCAAGAAGAGATCCGAGTGTAAGCATGCGAACAATAATTGCAGAATTGGCGTGATACATTTGCCGTGCATGAGCGCGTGTCTGCTGACTGCTGCGCGCTCAGCTGATTAAACGAGTGAAAGCACACAATTTCTTAAGTAACGCCGGACGTGTGATTGGAAGAAGAGGAGATTCTGGGGGTAGTTACTGACTATTTTTGTTATCACAGACGTGTAGTTCTGACAGAATTAAAAGGCCCGCGCTGCACTCGAAACGACTTCAAAACAGACAGTATGTCACGTGCTGGAGATGCGCGCGCCACCTATCACAACACGCGCCTATCGCGCACGCTTGCTCAGCCCACTGAGGCAGAAGAGCTGCCTCAAGGAAGACTATAAACGTTACACCTCAATGAGGTGGCGTTGCGGAAGAGCGCAAACTCGATACACAAGCACTTCTACCATTCCGACATGTTTGTTGTCTTTTGTCTCCTGTAACACGTACGAGCCGCTATGCTATGTTCGGTCTTTAACTTAAATACAAGAGAAAGCGCGCTAAGTGACTCTCTCTTGCTCTCGGTTCCTTCTTATTTTCTTTCTCTTTCCACCGTCTCTCTCTTTCCTCCCCGTTTCCTCCCTTCCCCTTTTCTCTCATCTCCCCTCCTCACGTTTACCATAAACAGCATACGTTAGGTTACCTCCCACTCTAGATATTGTGATAGCGACCTTAAAAAACATTTATTGCTGCCGTCTACCAAAAGGATCAGTTACGCTATGCGTTTGATTTACGCTGTTTGTTTTTATTCATTTATACCTCGATTTGTTCTTTTGTGCTAGAGTGTTCGAGGGTGAGGGACATTACAATGCAAACATCCGTAGGGCGTACGGGTTCATTTCGGGAAAACGCGTAATTAGCACACAACTGAAATGAACTAAGCATGCAGCTTTAGCGCTGACCTAACGAGGCCACTGTCATAAATAATCACAAAAAAAGCATTAGCTATTTTAGCTAACATCTTTTTACTCCGTTACTATTATCTATTACTTTTAATCTTCTTTTAAGGGATAACTTAGACATCCTGTTTACAAAACAAGTGTTCCAGAAATTCATTATCGCAACTATTTCTACCTTGGCAATGGAATTTATGTAAGAACGACATTGGCCAACAACCTTACCTCCCTCCCCCCCCCAAAAAAAAAGGGGGGGGGAACTCAAACTGAACATCAACACCATTTAATTTAGGGGAGGAGGGAAGTCTTGTTAATCCACTTCACCCAAGCATGTCACGTCGGATAATTTCACGGCATGTGTCGATCATTGGCTAAACAGGATGCACACGAAAAGACGAAGTGCACTTCACTTTGCTCGTGGGTGCAATTGCCGTCCTTTGCAACTCCACGACGGTCTGTAGCCGCGTGTTTAGAGGAAAGGGAGCGACACCGGCAAGACGGTCGTGTTAACAGACAGCGGAACTGGCAGTTAGGTCCACTGAGTCAAAGTTGCTGTGGTTCGAGCTGAGATCTGGGAGGAGATAGACAGGCGAATGATCAGAAAACGCCGCGCTTGTTAATTGGCAGCGCAAAGAGTTCACACAGTTTCTGATTTTTTAAAAAAAGCTTTTCTGAACGTTAGGAACGGAGAAGGGAAAGCAAATATTTCGTTTCTCAAAGTTCTGTCGGTAGAAGTTTGAGAATATATAAGGAGTAGCATGACACGGAGTAAACGAGTTGTATTTGTTTTAGAAGTAGGAAAGTTGAAAGGGTTACTGACATGAGCTAAGTCCGTGAAAACAAAAACAGCTGATTGATTATAGCTAAGCTATGACAACATCGGAGCACTTATTAATGACGATGATCGGGAGGAGGAGGAGGATAGACCAAAACTGATAGTACATTTTTGTTGGCACATTACTGAGACCCACATGCCGAACAGTGGAGATTTTGCGACAAATGGAAACAAGTCACCACTTAAATTGTGGCGGCAACAAAAGTAACTCTCGGGGTTTGCCTTTGCCACTAAAGTATATCATTTGTAGGCCTGGGAGTACCTGCCACTTATTAATCAGACAAGTTTCACAGTGCATATGTCTTTGTCGCCGAATCACCGCTGAATTGTCCAAGATCAGTATTAAGATATCAGTTAAAGACTCCGCGTCATGGTGCTCCCAAGGCAGGCGGAGGCGACCTGTATAATTGTAGTGTTACATGCAAGAAAAATATTTACAAGTCTGTCAGCCAAATTTAGCAAACATGGGCTTCGGTGCATGCTATATGCGGATGGAACTCACATTTCTTTGCTCACGCTGTTTTCAGTCACTGTGATGACGACCTTCGACCTTCGCGAGTGATTCCTGGTGCAAGGTCGCCTTTCTTTTTCTTTTCATTCCTCCCTTCCCTTCAGTGTGTGTGTGCGCGTGCATTTTCGCGTGTTTTTAATTCTATTTAAAATCTCAAGCAAACAAAATCTCTTATTTAAAGAGTTAAATCTTTATTTCGGTTTGTTAAAAGCAATTCATTAACGGCGCACATCTCCATGACCCACTCCCCTCTGTTCAATCTGCTCAGCTCCACTCCCCTGTGTTAAATGGGATCGTACCTGATACTTCTGCTCAAATACCCTAACATAGCTGAAAAAATGTTAAACATATTTTTACTTGAAATGTACTAAAAAAAAAAGGGGGGGTGGGGTGTAAAATAAGCAATTGTCACTTGGGTCTCGGGATTTTATTTAAAACATCTAACTCAGCGGTTCTCAACCTTTTACTTGTGACGCCCCCCTGACGAACAAAGGTACGTCCGCGCACCCCCCTTAGCCAGCAATGTAAGTTAATTTCACTAATAGCGGTATAAGAAACTTAAAAAATGACCACCTTCGCGCCCCCCTTGTAAGCACGTCGCCCCCCTCCCTCCCAGAGGGGCGCGCCCCACAGGTTGAGAACCGCTGATCTAACTTAAAATATAAGTGTGAGGGAGTCCCAAAAACGTAAAATCACAGGAACATATCAGATGGATTTTAATAGAACATAATACTTTACATACCATAGTAACCATACGCAGCGTATAGGGCCGTCTGTACGCTTAGGGGTGGAATCACCCGTTAGCACAGCCTGAAATAGGACACGAGACTCAACCTTTGCCGCACTTAAAGGGTTGGCGAACCTTTGATGGCCCCTAAGTGCCCTAGCGGCGCGATGTACTTTCGGCCCAAGTACACGACATGACAGACACGCATGCTCCTCAATTGTTTCCCGTGTCTGTTCCCCGATGTCTATGACGGATCACGTACGTTTCGCTGGCAGTGAAGATCGAGATTGGACAAGGACTAAATGAGACAAACTTGTTAATGAGAAAGTGCTACTTTATCACGGAAAATGCAGACTTTCAACGTCCACATAATCTAAACTGTCGCTCTTTCTCTCTCTTGTGTTGACTGCTGGCAACCTTGTAAACGGTGCACTAGCGTGACGTAGTACACTATTAGCGATGATCGCAGCTGCGAATCGCATACTTTGCTAGCGGGTAATTAATTAACGGATGGGTTTTGGAGGCTGAAATTTATAGGTTATGTTTATATCGCCTTTACCGATATCTGAAAAAAACGCAAACCATTTAGTTTGGTCTCTATGTCTCATGTATGTTCAGTATAATGTCAACTGGGTGCTTCTACTCCAACCCTCGCGCGCCGAAAAAGCTAGGGGACGTAACTATTCGACTCTAAACTTGAGTGATTATGTCCCATTAAGGGAGGGCGTTCAAAAGATCGGAACACTTGTACCTTTGTGTAGACTGTAGAGTGCTGCCACACCTTTCCATGAGAGATATATAATGCTTTCAGCAGCGCAAGTATTGCTATAATAGTCCTTGTTTAGTTAGTGTTTGATGTTGAACTTCTAAGAAAAAAAAAAAAAACATGCTGAAGGCTAAAGATTTCCACGTGTCAGACACGCTTGGATTCGTTTTGGAGGAGCCGCTGGTAAAGTTTTCTTTTTATGATTATTTTGCTTGTGCTGGGCTAGTCCTATAGTTTGCAAAACTAGAAACATGAATGTGCGAACCATGAGTTTTGGTACTCCGACCATAACTCACTAAACCTAATTAGGTCACTAATTCAAGGTCAATTAATGCTTGTTGCGCTGACCAGTAACCATAGATATCAGTAGGTACTAATCTGTTTGCATAGCAGTAATTTTTTTTATCATAGCAGTGAGGGGGCAGTGGAAATTGGTGTTTTACGCCGAAACAGCAACATATAAGCTTATATCACGACAAGGCAGCCAGCCCTGTAAACAGCAGGGGCGCCTGGTAGTGTATAATGACTAAAACACTTGCTTGTCACCACTGCAGTGAGCTACTCAGGGTTCAGAACTCGTCTCGGGTCACTCACAGTATGTGACACCCGTCCATAGGACAATTCTAATCTGCACACTAAAGCATTCATACTGTCTGAATGAGACAATGCCACATACTATAATGAACTATGTCCATATGTGACCCTAATTTGCCGTGTGTTTTTATTTTCTAGAGTACACCTGTTTAAGTCGCATAATGATGAATCCTAGTATCTTCTGCCACTGATAATAGGCAAGGCACTGATGGTCTTCTTGCTGTTTCGATTACAGAGTGCAGACTGAAACTAAGCCATGTCACAGTTTGGGTAAAAATGGTTTTGTGGTTTATAGTAGTTTTTGAGTCATTTATTGCATTTGCATGGGCCAGCCTGTTTGATATTGAAAATATCGTAGTACTTTGCAGCAACTGAGTACTTACATGGAATGTCATGTCATTGTATTATCACAAATATCATAAACAAAGAATTAAGAAGTCTTTAATTGGATTGTACAGGAATTTCTGCCAGAATACTTTTCATCATGGAATCTACTGGCCAAAAATATGCCGAGCCTTGTCCAAGGCAACAGGATGAGACATGAGGTTGATAAGGTAAAGTGCACAAAAGTCAACCAACAGATTGGCTGATATTCTTTTTGGTTGGTGGATGTGAAAACGTGAGCATGTGAGTAAGAGAGATGTAAAATAGATTCTTTCATTAAAATATCCTGTAAACGTTTGTGAGTTAATAAATATTGTAGAGATAATTATTTCTGTGACACTCCAAAGTCTTCAGGCTTGTAATTAAATTAAAATATAATCCTCTGCACAACTCAGCTGCATTATTCTCATACGTGTTGCATTTTTAGATGCCTTTGTTGGACCACCAGCATTTACAAGGGCACAGGCAGAAGCGACTCGCCCATTTACAACTTACAATCATTGCATCAGGATATGTATGGCAACATGGTGACAAAGATGCTAGCAAGGTGAGGCAGTCACGTGCAGAGTTTATAGGACAGGCTTTCATTTGTCCTTATTTTTTTTGCCTGTTCATATCTCATTTCTTATCAGCAAGGCCATGTTTATGGGCAGGCAGACACATCTGCCTAGGACCCTATGCTTTTGATAATCGTCAGTGACCCCCATACTTTTGAATAAATAGGGTAACTAGGCTCCAAATTAATCCCTATGCTTCAGGCCCCGTGGGGGCTAAAAATGGGCCTGCTTATCAGTGTTATTTTGTTTCTAAATTTTGTCATCGATATGAAGCATAAATCTATTAGCAAGAGTAAGAAATAAGCATGTACACACATTCAGAGTAAATATTGTACACTTCTGTAAATTTTGCCTACACATACACACTCTCCCTCAGGTACATAAATTTTTTTTTTTTTTCAGTCCATCCCAAAAAGCATTGCAGTGCCTTTATACTACTTGTCTGAAGAACTGGGTCTGCCACCAATCGTATGTCATCCAAGCTTAGCATTAGCTAACTGGGCTCCACTTTTCCCAGACAGGTATGGCATAATTTTCTTTGCTCCTTGTATTTGAAAAAAAAAGGTAACAATTACAGGCCGTCAGGTGGTTCAATTATGCATTGGTGTTCGGTATACAGTCCAATCGGTTTAATTTTAGGCAGACCAGAGGAAGAACAATCTCTCTGACAGAAATTTATTTTGTAGCAAAAGAATCGGCATAGTTACTATGTATGGAGTCTATGATGCAAATAAAGAAACATCAGATTGTGCAACAGAAGGAAACCAGACTGAGTACCTGGCTCACTTACAAAAGAAAACGGGCCTTTGAGACATATTTCCTATTCTGTTCATGCATATATGTGTGTGTGTGTGTGCGCTTGCATGCATGCATGTGCAAGCACGAAAGCAAGAGGAACATATATATCCAGATAGGGTGTAACCTAAGCAAGAAAAGAAATAAAATTATAGTTTGTTATGCTTAAAAAGTATATATCATAGATAATGTTTTCTTAGAGAAAAATCTTATTTTTCAATTTATTTTGTTTTGATATCTGTTTCAGACCCTTATGTTTGGAGTAAGTATTTGATTGCAAATTATAAATTTTAGGACTATTTTATAATGTGTAAAAAAAATAATGAACATTATAATAATAATAAAACATTGTAAAAGGCCTGTTAACCTGCATTAGTTTTATCTCTAAAAATATCTCTGATTAAATTTGGAAAATAGTCATGACTTTTTTCAAAATAATTTTTGTCAACAAAGAACAGTTAGCATGATTCTGCAAAATGCATCTGAAAGTTACACTGAACATCAATTCAAAGAAATTGTTGCCGGTGAACATGAAGTGCTTCTTTCTTGTCTAGAAATCTTCGCTGTCTCTACACGTTACCAGGTGGAGCAGAGGCTGAATGGTTCTTCCTGACTACAGTCATGGTAGAGCTAACTTTTGGCAAGTGTATTCAGGTTGGAGAAATTTCCAATTATAATAGTGATTTGCTGCCCATAGAAAAAGTAAATGCTTAGGAATGAAATTTGTAACAAATCTGATTCCTGTCCTGTTGCTTCTGTTCTCTGTAAATGATCATTGACGATATGTAGCATCCACATTATATTTTTTGGCTGCAGTAGCATACTGAGACAGAAAGGATTGGTTTAACTGGATGCCATTCCCTAAGATTGCCTTACATTTATTACTTGAACTATGCAAACATGTAATTCAATAATGTTTCCTTTATTCAATTCTTTTGGTGCATGTGAACTGTATAACTTTGGAAATGAGTGCCATTTGATCTTTTGAAAAAAAAACCTTTTGTTTCTAGTCCATCTTGTCTGTAGTGACTAGCACTAAAGAGGAGAATGAAGGCCAAGCTATCCAGGGTTTAAGCCATATAGCTGATGTGGTGAAGCAAATGGAGGAAGTCTTGTCACACATGCATGGTAAGCATTCACGTTAAACAAATTTTCCTTTTCTTTTCATAATTGTTGGGCTTGACTACCTATAGTGTGTTGTATTTTAATGTGGGATATGATAGTAGTGCTATGATCTGTTTTTAATATCCTAGTTCTAAATTTTGATTTCTGTTTATTGGTCAATCTGCATCTTGCATAGTCTTCACATCCAGAATTATGTACCCATTAACACACATATATATATTTACAATCACTCACAGTGAGTTAAATATCATTCTTGTGTGTGGTAATTGTAATCAATGCAAGCAAACATATATACACAATCACACACAGTGAGTTAAATATTGTCTTTGTATGTGGTAACACAGTGTGACCATCTTGTAATCAGTGCAAGTTTGGACTGGGGTCAATAGCTCAGACAGGTATGCTGGATCAAGATGGTGAAGACAATGGTAGCATAGTGTGGCCATCTTGTAATCAATGCAAGCTCAAAATGGCCGCCAAAAAAGCTTTTACAGAAGTGTTGCATGATCTGCTTTTAACCAATATGTGTAGCATGATTCAAAGCCATCTGAAGTAAATGTGCACACACACATATCATGCCGGAAGGGCTGTTCAGCATGACTGAATGCCATTTCTACTTTTCTGACACAAATGACACTGCAGTGCTATCTGCTTCAACATAAACATCTCCAGTCATATACAGGCATCGATTTGGATGTTTACTTTCTTAGCAGAAAGTAGCTGAAGCCATGGTAGACAATAATGCTAGAAAATCACAAATTTTTTTTTTTTTTTACCATTTGAGTTTTGGAACAGTGAGTCAGAATCAGGGAAGAGTCACTTAAAAAACATTTTGACATGACTTCACCATGCAGAGTGTATGATTGTGCCCAGAAAGGGCTGATGAAATATGCTTGAAACAGCTAAAATCTGCAAATGAACTGTTTTACATTTTCCAAGCTATGTAATTCTACTCTAATGTGCCCTTCTTTTTCTCTTAGATAAACTTACTTCTGGCACATTCTTCAATGTACTCAGACCTTACCTTGGTGGGTACGTATGGATTTATAAAATATCTTAATGGATTCCAAAAAATTCAAGGCAATGCTGTTTTCTGTATTGCTATTGTTGATGTCATCATCATAGTTATTCTCAGCATTTTTTTTATGGATAAATTAATACTTGATGTGCCTGATAGAATTAGTTCACTGGTTAGGAAAAGACTCAGAGCTTTGCATCCTCTTTTTTCAAGTGTTTTCTTTATCACATTTCAATTAGTCACTTATAGTCATCAGTACTGAAGAAATGTAGGAGGTAATGTATTTGTAGAGATAATGAAGGTATAATGAAACTGCAGATATGGTGGAGAAAGCAGTCCTTTACCTGAAGGAGTAGTTTTTGAAGGCATCTCTGACCAGCCAATAAAGGTGAAATAATGTTTCAGCTTTAATGAAAAATTTTAGTATGTAATCATAACTTCATTTTGTTCAGGGATACAATTTTCTAGTTTGCATTTTTAATGAAAAGGTTGCACTTAAAATGTTTTTAAGGATCCTTTTTAAGACCTTCAAGATTGTTCATAATCTGATATATATATATTTAGAGAGAGAGAGACAACTGTTTTTTTGGCATTTTAATTTGTTTTAAGGATTTATTGTACATTTTGTATTATGATGATGCTAATCATTTTAAATGTTATAGTTCCAACATCATTGTCAAAAGTAAAGTATCCCACAATTACATTTTGCAGGCTTTTGGTGGAAGTGCAGCTCAGAGTGCCACTTTGCAAGTTCTGGATGCTCTTTTAGGCATACAGCATACAGATGGTACATAGAAAAAAAGCACAGACTCTTCTCTCTTTGGCAGAGAAACGATCCTTGTCCTTAGAAATCTCTGTACTTATGTCTGAAAACATTTACTGGTCTAAGTAAAGGACTATAGTTAATGGTGGTCAGGAAGGCAATGGTATCACATTACATTTACTAATAAAGAATTAATGTTGGGCAGGAAGACAGTAGTATCGCATGACACGGACTCAGAATTAATGGTGGTAAGGACGGCAGAAGGATAAGTATTATGTGTAGAGGTGTTCATTCCATGATGCAAGCAGTAGTATAGCATGTCCAATGGCACAACAGTTGAGCACTTGTCACCAATGGATCAGATGTTGGGGTTATCTTGTCTGGAATGCTATTCTTTCATTGCATTCGCACCTCTTTATATGTCAGCTGTTTTGCTATGAGATAGCCTTAGTTGCTGACTTGGTATGAAACATCAGTTCTCTTGCCATGGTATGCAATAAGCTTTAAAATAAGTTGAAGAAAATAACACTAGCATCTTTTTTTCATTTTTGCAACTTCCTTTTGCAGGTGAGAAAAGCTTCTTAATGACAATGCGGACATACATGCCTCCCTCCCATAGGCAGTTTGTGGAAGCTATTGAAAATAAATCCCATTCTGTGCGAAAATTCGGTGAGTGTACAAGGCATAGTGTAAATGAAGCAACTGCCACTTAGCAAAAAAATTAAATCAGCACTGATAAAATGGGTAATCAGTCTTAATTGTACAACAAAATAGGCCTTTTAGTTCAAATCATCCCTTTTTTTAAGTGTTAATTTATCCTTAAGCTTGTGACTTTTTTTTTTTTTAAATCATTGCATGGTAATGCATGCACATTTCCCCCCTTCTTGTTGAAAGGTCTTTGGAAAGGAAGTTTGAGAATAATGCAAAGTGTTTAAGATGGACCACTGTGAATAAACAGAAATGTATGTCATTGTGTTTCAGTTGAGTGCAGCAATAACAGTGATCTTCATAAAGCCTACAACACTTGTCTTTCCGCTGTCGCCAGATTCCGAAGCTACCATATCCAAATTGTCACCAAGTGAGATAATCATCACCCCATCTCTTTAATTTCCTGACTAGTGCAAGAAAATGCATTTTTTTTGTGGTAGGAGAGAAACAATTGTTTTTCAGATAACTGTTCTCACAAACACTATTCACATGTAAGAAAAATCCAGAAAATGCTGTAAAAGTGCTATCTTGTGCCTGAAAACAGCTCAGTATCGTTTAATTTTCTTCAGATATTAAGAATACTTCCTTCTTGTCCCCATCGCTTGGACCCAAAATGTGAAATAACAAGTAACAATTTTTATGTACTTAACGATTCATTGTTCAAGTACCCAGGGCTTCTTCAGCCAGTGAACTATGGGCAGTGTAATAATGTATGGAAGATGAGGTATGAACACTTGTGCAATACAGCCCTGGTTCACAGAATTTTCATTCACCGATCTGAACCAGAATTGTGTAGACAGTTATGTATGCTTCATTCATTTATTTGACTGGTACTGGTCATTGGGGGCAGCACATGAATAGATGCAGCAACTGGAAAATTTACCTCCAGCTTTGGCATTGAAGATTTCCACATTTTGGTCTTGCAGTCAGCTCGGTTATGGACCATCTCTCGTTTTTGTTCTGAAGCGCTACAAGGATGCTTATTACGAGTATGAGTTCTGTGCCATACAAATCTTGTGATTATTAATATTATTACTATTGCTCTGTGAAAATGCTAGGAGTCTGAGTCCCCTGTTGTTGGTTTCATCTCTGTCAAATTTATCCACCGTTTATGTTCATTTCTGAGCCAACCTTAGCATTTCAGTCACAGAGTACAAGGATGTTTTTGGTATTGCCTTTATAACATTGTCTTGGCTGTTGGTAGAACTCCTCCACTTTATTGTCTTGATGCCTGGAAGTCGGAGCAAATACTTGGACAACGGTGACATTGGATATGGGTGTACAGCTGATGATGACTGACCAAATTCCCATGTGTCCTCACCATGTTTGTGTCTGGCATCTTCTCCATTATACCAGAGTTTATGACCCTTGTAAGTCTATCTCACTTCTGCCAGTGTCCCATCTGTACAACTCTAGGCAAGTTCTTTCACTTTGCCACACGAGTGCGATGTGCTGACATTCCACATACTAGTAGATGTTCCTTCTCTCAACTCTATATAAATCTGCTTTGGTTCCAGTAGTACATTTTCCTGAAGCCTACCAGAAAGGTTTGTATCATTGTTGATCTGGGCCCCAACCAATCACACTTGAACTTATGTAGTAAACATTCATAGTCCTTCATCTGGCTTTAAGCATTTGGTGGCACCCATCTTCCACTCTAAGTAAACCATAGCTAGTAGGTCAGCCTGGTCATGAACATGTGGACACTTGACCCTGATTGATACTTTCATTCCAGAAAGCCTTTGCCTGCTAATGCCATGTTAACATGATGGTTTTCTGTAGGAGTTTACTTCCTTAGCCTGATTCCCCCCAAGGTGGGGCAATTTTCCCTTAGCTAATGTCAATGCTAGCATGGGAATCAGTTGGGGAGGTCTATGCCATCCACTCCCCGCTCCAAGTGGCAAACATGAAAAGCTTGTGCTACCTCAATGTGCAAAAAGGCAGGAGCAGAAGAAGCAAGACTACTTTATAACAATTTTTTTTTAATTTATGGAGTTTAGTTAAATTCTGAATGTACAGAAAATCTAAGTGTAAATTTAAGTGTACAGCATTTTGTTGCATTTAACTTGTACCCAATTATCCATGTTAAGGTACATCATTCAGGCCCGTGCCAACAAGACTACAGGGAAAAGGTTTGAGAGCCTGGACAACAAAGGAACAGGGGGCACAAGTAAGTTTTCTTGTAACAATCCTGGAAATATTAGTCTTTATTTTGTAACCCACATTGAATGATAGCATTTCATCCAGATACATCCAGGTCAAATTTAGGTATGAAGATGCACATGAAATTGATGTAAAAAATGGTAGACTGAGATTTTTTTTCCCCTACTAGCTAGATGTCCTGCAGATAAAATAAGTGTAACACTTTCTTTTAGAAAATTACCCTTATCTTTACTTGAGACTGCTTGTTTTTGTATTTTCCAGACCTCATGCCTTTCTTAAAGACCCTGAGACAAGACACAATGGCGAAACTAGTTCCCAGTGACAATACACAAAATGGAAAGAGTGCTGATAACTGATTTCATTTTGTGGTTTTCATATGCTATGTAAATTCTTATGTCTAAGGAAAATAGCTGTTACCTGAAATAATAAATCCTAGGGCTAGATGTGACGATAAACTGCATGTCACTCAATATTTTTTTATTTGCATTTATCATTGCTATATAGATTATCAGGTTTTTAAAAAATATTTCTTATATGTTGTTTTGAAAACTCTTGTGATAAGTTTTCTCCCTCTACAAGAGCATAAAGATTTCAAAGACCTGTCATAAAAAGCATTTTAAAGTAATTAAAGGCACAAGTTTTTACAATGACAAGTTTTTTTAAGATTCATTATGTTGTTTTGATTACTCTTGTGATATGTTTTCCTAACTCTTCAAATAAATTTTACAGAAGACGTTTACTTGGGATGGGTCTATAAAATGGTAACTTATTTGATCTGTTCATAATAAAAATAGCATTGAAACAAACAAAAAAAAAATTTTTTTTTTAAATAGCACCTAAAAATTCTTATGTCTAATGTATTATGCCCTATTTCAGTTTAATTCACTCACTGACAATGACTACACACTACCAGTGTTGGGAAAAAAATCAACAGCTGAATTCACCAAATAACAATTAAAATGAAGGAGAACACAAAAGTTATAATATTTTCTGTGCAGGAATAATAACAGAAACAATCGTACACTTCTGCTTTAAAAAACAGAAACCATGCACATTATAAAATACAATACTTTTTGCTCCACTGCCAAGTCAATGTGGTTTCTCAAATATACATATTTACAGATAATAATCTTTAAAAATTAAACACTACCGCTTTTAAGTATGTCAACATCTTTAATTTGAAAATGATCCAGGATTTTGAAAGAGAACAGAATTTTCAGACTTGCAGTACTCAATGAAAGCCTTTAGTACAGTTCCTCGTGGACATAGAAAAGTGCAGCAAGTAAAAATGTAATATTTCTGAGGAACTTTGATTTTAAAGGGAGCTTCATGGTCATAAAAGCTGCTTGCTCATATGCTAAATTAATTTAAAATAACTTTAATTGCTAATTTTGTTACTTAACTTTTTTTTTCATTCACTTGTGTATTTTTTTCTAATTCACAATTCTGCATCCAGAGCATTTTAAGCTCACAAGTGAACAACTAACCAAAACCTTCTGTTAATTAAAAAATATTTTGAAGGAATTTTTTGTTTGTCACTCTCAAAGTAACATTTATAATGTGGTGACAGTGTTATTTTTTCACCATAAACAAACTGCTTGACCCTTCAAAAGATGTCAGACTTCCAAAAATACTCTTAGATGTTCCAAAGTGACGAATACGATAAGTACCAGGTGTTTGGCCTTCTGGAATGTCCCATCGAATAATTGCATCACTCTCACCCAGTAGAAGGTTGTCATTTATCCACTGGTATCTGCAGAGAAATAAAAGGGAATATTTATCTAGCTTTTCAAAGAATGTTAACTAATATTTGTCAAATATTTGGGAACAACCTTCAAAGCACAAAGCAGATCTAACTGCTGTGCTCACTAGATGTTAATCAAGACCAGATAAAAAAGAAACAAAACATAAAATTTAACACACACTTGGATGTATTGTTTAATAACATAGATGAATTTTACATCCTTCATCCCTTAAAAAAAAAGGTACTGAAGATAAAGAAAAGAAAAGCACAAGACAAATAACTTTAAAAGAACTCTTATGTGTGTTAAATTTGAAAAAGAGAACATTCACTTATTTTAAACTTTTCCTTTTTTTGTTAAATTAGCATTCCTTTTAAAAATAGGCATTTCTTCACAATTTAGGTGGTGTTAGTTACAGTATCTGACTGCCTAGCAGTCAAGTAAATGTGGATTTTCAACAATCCTTGCTTGACCAAATTGTGAAAGTTTAATAAGTTGATTGGCTTAATTAAATATTTCTTTCTGCATTCTTGTGATTGTAATAAATGTAACTACAAGCATTTTGTGAAAAGCTTATGGTCAGACAGAGTTTTGCCATAATATATTGAAGCAAAATTTAGAAGCACTCTACTTGAGTAATCATCTGACTGTGTAATAGTGCGCCTAATCATGTCCTAAACACCAACACAATGCCATACCTAGTCTCCCAATCCCTGTCTGTGAAAATAACTCTCCAGGATCCACTTTCTTGCTTTTGTTCCACTGTCAGGAATGTGCCGTTTAGCTGTTTTGAGAAAAGAGTGTTATCACAATCCAAGAATGGTAACAATAAGAGGAATAATATTTTATACATCTATAAAAATAAAAATGCCAAACCTGAAGATTTTGTGTCATAGTTACGACTTCTATCTGCCAACTGCCAATGTAGCTATCTTGTTTCTCCAGAAGATTTAAACAGGATTATGTGTCTTGCACATTTCTTCAAGCTAAAGCCAGCTGTGCTCATGATAACAATAATGTAAGGATGAGTGCAAAAGCACTGCATTTGAATAGTATTAAAACTGAATTGTATCAAAATAGTATCCTATTCTTCATGTTTATTGAAAATATTTACTTTTTGTTACTCACCCGTAAATCATTTCTAGGGTTTGCACTGACAAATCTGACTTGCACTACTGAACCCTGAAAAAAGAAGGGGAAAATGAGACATATTTTTTATATCTTAGTAGAACTCTAAAGTTGTGTGTTTCTATAGAAACTCATTGTCTCAGTTGTAATAAGAAATCCATGCATCTCATTAAACAGAATCCAGAGAAAGAATGTCAAGTTTTTATTGCATCTTTGTTTTGTGAAAAGATGATGTCTAGAAACGTAAGGTCACCCCAAAGAATTTCACTTGCTGTGTTTATACAAAGTTGCATAAATTGAAGATTACATGAATGTTACCGCTATGTGTTTAAGGCTGTTTTGATTATCTATGTGGAAGTGCTGGGTATGAGGAAAGGAATAGGTGAGAACAAATCGAAAATTTCTCCAAAAACTAACAATATGCACAAGCAACTTACTGGCTGGTAAGAAGGCTCAGCATCAGTCTTTACATCACCAAACTTTTTTCCCACAGGAGATGAGTCAAACAGAACACCTGGCAAAAATGACCATTGCTGTCCCAATAGATTTGGGGGGTTTGGACCAAGAGACACGGGTTTGCCCTTTGAATAGAAAATAAAGTTAAAATAGCCTTGAATAGAAAACAAGTAAAGAAAATTAAAATTCATTGTTACAGTTGACAATATCTTTGTAAAGGTGTGACCTTTTATACTAAGAAGTTTATTTAAATCATTGAGGAAAAAAAATATTGCATGAACATGCTTGTGCACATGACACACACAAAAACAAAAAAAGCAAAACTTAAGCATACAAATGCACAAATAAAGAGGCAATCCACTGAGACTGAATCAGCCTAACAAGAATTAAGCTTAATTTATACCTTAGCAAGAGCCTCTGCCAAGATCTCAAAATTCTGAATATAAGCCTGAAGTGTGTGAGGCCCATAAATGGTAGATGCTGCCTCATATCGTTGTACCTGTAATGAAGAGAAAATCGGTGTAAAACTTTAAAAATTCAAAATAATGCTCAAAACAGTCTTTAAGTCCCACCTCATGTTACCCCATTTAAAAAATATCTTTCAAGATAATATATTTTTAAAATGGGACAAGAGATATTGATCTAAATTTGACAAATGACTGTTTTTGATCAACTTATAGAATAAGAAAACTTGTATTACACAACTGTACTCATACCAAAGGGTGATTACAAACATTGTTGAGTGTACCAGATAAATGATGAAATAAACAAACAGCACTGCCAAAAATTAAGCTGTCAGTAAGAAGCATGTTGTCTCTGTACTCTGCATCATACTTTATCAAAGTAACAAAACAATGAGCCACGCACCAATGCATGCATGTGCATCCCTACAACTATAGCCACCTATACATAAGACACACACATTCATTCAAGCACACATTTTCTACTCATTTTTGGATAGTAAATTTGATATTTCATAAGTCTTGTGAACTTTTAAGCTGTTTATATTTATAAATTATTAGCATGATTAAAAGAAAATCATTAAAATTGTGCACACTTGCCAAAACTGAGAATACACATTTTTATCAATAAAATGACATCACACATTCTGACCACACCTGGTACTCCTCAAATGTAGCTACATAGTGGGTATAGTCATTGGACAAACCAGCAATGACTGAACTGGTATCCAATGGCAAACCATTTGAAATCAGCGTCTGCAACAGAATAATTTGTCTTAAATGTAAATGAAACCTACTGTTTATTATTTATACTATTTTGTAGCTTTATATTTTCTTTTATCTAGGAAAGAAATTAGATAAAGAAAAATAAACAGAATTCAAAGTTATTTAAATATTACCTGGACAACAGCATCCCGTGTTCTTCTTCCAGACATAGTTCTGCAATCACAAAAACAGTCTGCCATTACAAATTCCACCAGTGTGCACATACTGACAAATGCACAATAAAACACATATGAACATACCTCTGAAAAAAGATTTAGATATTAAATGTGATGAGACAAACTCAGCTTGTAGACTATAATAGATCAGTAATGGTATCTTTATGAGTATTCTATGCAGACAAGTGGTAAATAGCTTGATGTTAAATGTAACGTACGTGAACTCGCCTGGCACAGCAATGATGACAAATTGTCCAAGCTTTAACAGCTGCACATCCACTACTTGTGGGTGCCACAGGTAGGGAAATGAAATCTAAAGCAGGCAAACCTTCACTTTAATGCATTAACAATGTCCTATTAATAAATCTGATGAAACATGTCAGAATACAGAAACAGTAATGTTTGTGTGGATTTTAGGTTTGGTATTGAGATTAAATACTGAGACTGATAATGCAGGTATTAATTAAAGTATTTATAATCAGGTGGTAGAGATAAATATAGTATTTTAGAAAGTGTTTTGTGTGAAATTCTCACATGAAATATATGCAAATTCAGTGACACATATATTCACCTCTCCTGTGTCTAGCAGAATGGGTTTTGGAGCATGACAGTTCACTTGCTCTTCAGTAGGTGTCTTGAGCACATCTCTGACAGCATTCCAAAAAGGATTACTCGTGTTGGTGCCTAAAAGGTCAAAACAAGGCAATCATCATAGCCACACATAACTAGAGCGTTGCCATGGAAGCAGGTAAAATGTTAAACACAAAATGCAAGAACCATTTATACCATCACACCCATTAAAATAATGGCAAAGTCAAAGTAAAGAACAGTCATCTAACCTCTCAGTCACTAGAAAGTCAGGTTTTACTATTCTCAGGGCAAACTTTCTGTGAGGGTGGTAACCATCTATCCCTAACTGCCTTGATCTTCCCCAATCATCTAAGGAGTCAGGTACCCAGTCAACAGCTGGGTTGACTTGGAGAAAGTTTGATACACCATATCATTATCAAGCAGTTGCCTCAAGGTTTAGACATCTGTACTCTTAACCACTCAGGTTTTCACTTTACCAATCACTCAGATTAAGTGTATGAAGCCAAAGGCTTTTTTTTTTTTAGCAATAGCTATAAATTATGAAGACAGGTATTTTATTATACACAACTTTTTATCAAATTTATATCTCTAAACAGTGCTGTGAGGATGGGAAATCTGGAATGCACTGCATGCAAATTTCTTACCTAGCTTAGATCCAGGTCTACAGAAAAATGTTCCATATGTCACCGTATTTACGAATATTACATTTATTTGCATGATTTTTTTTATGTAAATTTTTTTTCAAAAAAATAACCAGTTATGTTTTAGTACCAGTTTTAAAATGCTGTTTTAAAGTCAAAGCTTTTCTATACTGTTGTACCTTGCTTGAAGTCAAAAGCCCCAGGTCCATCAATGGTACCAGCAGCAAAACTGTAACCCAAAGCTGGCTTGCATGTCTTTACCTTTAGGATGAAAGAAAGATATCCTGTGACACTGCTACATTATGTTACTTAATTATGATAGTCCTGTTTTATTCAAAATACATTTCAACAAAACCTGCAAAGCTAGGGCAAACAGAAAAATTAAATTTTCCTTGTTAATTTTTTTTTCTTAAATACATGTAATTACCAAACCTAACTATTAGGAGCCACAATTGGTTTTAATCCAAATGAAAGACCCCAACACAGCCTTCTATAGCAGTCAAGAGTGGAGGTACCTATAGATACGCCCCCTAGTGGCCGGGATCACTAAACCCATTTACCTGAGGCAGTAATCCGTTTAGTTAAAGTGGTAGCTTCTAGTAGTCGGGCTGTTTGGTTAAACAAAAGCCAGTAATAATTTTTCACTTAATTTCAAATAAAATAATAAATAACAAATCTATAAAGTAGTTCTCAAAACAAAAATATTCTTTCAACATACTGTTAAGTGGTACAGATCTTATTTGTATTTATGTCTTGTTTCTATTTTTGTACAAACTGATCTTTTAAGCGTTGCAACAATATTTTTAAACTGACAGGAGATAGACTACAGCAAAATTTCCAGAAAGAGTTGCCACCAAAAGGGAAGTTACCCTTACCTTTGTTGTGGAGTTTAACACTACTTCCACCTCTGTCATATTGACATAACTGTGTCTGAAGTCAACAGATCCAGTCAGTTTCTTGCCAGCTGAAGAATAGAGTTCCTGGAATTAAATTAATGAACATTATTAAGAAGACAGATAAGAAAATTCGGACATATACTGGGACTGTAGGTCATCTGAGAATGGATCAGATTGAAGATATATCTTAAAAAGTTGAATTGCTTACCAAAGCTTTCATAAACTGATTTCTTCCAATGATCTGAGTGCTCTCAAACATGTCCTTTCCAGGCCCAAAAGCAATACACAGCTCATTCTGAAAAAGCAAACCAAAATAATTTGTCATGAGCTGATCTTTATCATCACTAACACTGATATGTCTTTATACCTAATACACTTTGAATTCAAGTTGAAAATTGCTTAAAGTGACCTGAATACTTCAATTGCAAATAAGAATCTAAAATTTGAGGTGGAGGAGGAAGGAATCGGAAGGCTACAAAAAAAGTAATTCTCAAGTCTCATGTTTATAAACAAGACTGACCAACCCATAAAATTATTTCCATCTCCTGATTCCAACAAAATTTACAATCAGCTTTTATGCCATGATATTTCATAAACACGTCAGGACTCTCAGTGTTTGAGATATATCTTTTAGGTGGGTTTTGGGTGAAAAAAGCGGCAGGGTCCAGCCAGGTGATTATAGGTTAATTTCTTTGTCATCTTACCAGACGTTACAAATGTCTGGTAACCAAAACATGCACGCAAGAGCTTTATGGATTTCAAACATTTCTTTTTGCCTACTACTGGTACAGATGGTACTAAATACTTTATGCAATTTAAAAAGGACATAGTCAGAAATTCAAGAGCAGAAAATTTAATGCTCTAATATTAGAATCCAGCAAATGATGTAGATCACTCCCATACAGAAGCTAGCACTGTTGAAAAAACACATCACAGAAAGTGCTACAAAAATGCTGATTTACCTCTCCATGGCAAGTGCTAGTTAGTATATCACAAGGGAGACCACTATCTGTACAGTGAGGCCCCTTGGTATTAGGTGAAACGTCTCCTTCATTGCTTTGGGCAAAAGCAGCAACAAACTGACCCTGATCATCAATAATTGAAATATTAAAAGAGCAGCAACAGATATTCAGATACTTCAAGTATTTTGGTGTTTAAGACTTTAGACGTTCCATAAAAAAAACCCAAAATCTTATGAAACCATATGATTGTAAAGTTAAACCAAAAATCTTAATGCAAAAAAAACTAATGAAATGATTGTTGCAGTGTAAAAATGCTTTTTAAGCATTTAGCTTAGTTCTTTAAGGCTAACACGAATAAAACCATTCTTTAAAACTCTGAAAAGGAAGATGTCACTCAACAAATAAAAAAAACTAACAGGAATCGACAAGTTTCCACGAGCCAGCATGTAACGCTCAAAGAGTTGTTCAGCATATCCTTTGTTGTCACTGCTGATAAGACCGTTTGTATTGTTCATACTTGTGCAATGCACTGCATACCAGCTGAAACAACAGCAATAAAAAAAAATTACATTTTGTGTTTATGAAACAGGAAAAATAAAGACATGAAACAGACTTAAGGATGTAGATGTATTATTAGTTCTCACAAAAATTAAAGCACCATTACACTATCCAGGACACAAATGAGCTACTTAAATACTAAATATCTTGAGTAATCTTGTTTTTGCACTCTTATTTCAACCTGAAAACTGTTAGTAAAACTTTTTTGTGCAGCTTGGGCATATTTCTTGATAGCCTACCCCTTCTTCAAGTCTATAAACTTTTCTTCTATACATGAACAAACTGGTCTTTAAGTTAAGTGCATAAACACTGTATTTCCCATAAGGAAACTAATTTATTTAGCTCACTGTCATACATACTTAATAAGGCCAATGGGGTGCCCTGCTGCATCATCAATTCGAAGGACTGTCATGTTCTTGTCCACGTCATATTTGTACCTGCCAGGGAAATATACTTGGGTAACATACATATTACTTTCAAAGTCTCCTTTATTCCAGAAGTCAATTTACAATTCAAAAGTATGCAGTAATTACAATGAGTTGATTTACCATTATTCAACAATAATTTTGCTTATCTTTAGTAGTTATGTTCTTGGTATTAGCATGGCTGTCACCAATTTGTACAGTTAAACTTTTAAACTCTAAAGAAAAAAAAACCACGGACAGTAAAAATGGTAAAAGACTGTGACTAGGGTTAAAGATATTAATACTTCTAAGCTAGTCCCTATGAAAGACAAGCTATCTTTGAAAAAAAAATACATAGAACAAATACTTCACACAAACTTTTGTTACTCTTTAACATGTGGATGGTTGACTGCATGAACATGAACGCACACAAAGAAACCCATAACCATAAAAGAATTCATACACAACATACTTTTGTCTTTCTTCTGGTGGATTATTAAGATACCCTGTTGGACTTCTGTTAATGCTAGAATCCAGCAACTCCCCTTCACTAATATAAAGGTTTGCTGGCCGCAAAGTCTTATGTGCCAGTTGAATACTCTGTGGTACAGGAAAAAAACATACATTGAAATGAAGGTTGTTTTGTAGAGAAAATATCTCACATTTGCACCAGTCTCCATGCGCACATGTACATGCATTCTTTACTCATATCTACAAATGACCATAAAAGAATGTTCCCTTTCTCCTTGCATAAATATTTTTTCCCAATGGTACTGTCTGGCAAAAAAAAAAAGTCAGTGTTAAACATCACTTGTCAATAATTTTGCATCCTGACATGATCAATCATTATTTAAAAATAAATGGCACTGGAGAAAGTTTGCTAAGCTTATTGTAAAAATTACACATATCACTAAAATGCAGAGCTAAAGGTACTGTACAACATATTCTCAACAGAAACACTTATTCTTTGTAATTTCTAATTACTTTTCTGTTAGACCTATGAAGAACAACTTTGCCACACTACCTGCACAATGCCCTTCACCAGTGCCTCAAAAGTTGCATTCACAAATCCAAGAGAGGTAATATCAAACAACAAATACTGATGAAAGCCACCTGGTCCTGAGTGAGTATGAGTACCACTGATTACAACATTTCGCTCCGTGTACAAGTCACCATATGTTGCTTTCAACTGCTTTATTACCTAAGTCACAGACATAAGAAAAATCTATAATTCATGTTCTTTTGTCATTGACAATACATGAAATTTATTAGAAATGTTTACTACTGGAACAAACAATTAATTTTCACCTTATGACATTTTCTCACATATCTTTATCTCATTTGAATCAATTAGATGAATTGCTTCTAAAGTTTCGATCATTTTTTAATCAGATGCATTATTTCATTCAATCATTATTGACATCATTTATTAATACCCAAAACAGTATTTTTGCAGAAAGTTACATGCATTGCCCATGGATCTTATTCATGCTTGGCTCTTCTGGTTTTCCAAACTAAGTCCTCATGGTTACAAGGGACTTCTGTCTGTTGCTCTATACAAATGATGACAGATATGATATGGTGGCCAGACTCTCATTTCTTTCATATGCAAGTGATTAAAAAAAAAAATGAAAGTACTGAACTAGAAAAATTTGGGGAGACAAAGACACACACTTTCAACATAGGTGTTGAGTGTATTGCAGGCCTGTTTTGCTTTTAAAAAGTGTCTCAGTTTAAAATAACTAAAATGAAAATACATGCAGTTGACCAATTTCATAGAATTAAAGTTTAGATAAGGTTAAATATTATTTAATAAATGCATGCTATGCATGTGACATATGGTAAAGTAGGCCTATGTGTGTAAGCCTTTGTTAACATTTATTTACACATAATAGTAGACTCACAGAGAGCAAACAGCAAATCTAAATGTTGTAACTGTCAGGTTTTACATTTTTTTCTGAGAACTACCTTGAGAAATGCTTACTTCTTAATCTATTTTCAAATCAAACTGCAGACTCCTAGTTCAAAAATTTTCAACAGTATGATTTAATCACAGAAGTGCCACCAAATATAAGTTATAGTTTAAATTTTGTAGAGATCCATTCTTTCTATTGTAGAGTTGTAAGAATAGTGGTTGAATTTAGCTTTTGCCTAGGGAAAATTTTGGAAAATGAACAGCTGTCTGATAACAAAGATGTGGGTTATATCTATCTGTAAGTGATCTGCTTTAGAGTAAGGGTCATAACCTACCATACACTGACACTGAGCTGACACTGATAACCATTGTGAAAGAAAATCACATCTTTAAAAGATTTAGATAAATGACTTATATGCTACAATTTGGGTGGGGAAAAAAAACCAATACACTTTTAAAAAGTGGTCTTCAACGTTTAGTTTTATGCTGGATCAGGACAGATGCCACACAAAAAGTTCTTTTAATCCGCTGCAAATTTTGAGGTCAAACAGAAGGCCAAAAGCAACTAAAGAATATAGTCATTTCTTGTTAACATAGTGTAGCCAACATACATGTAAATTATATATATATGTATAATTCTGAATGAATCCTGAAACAATTTGCTCTTAAATTTACTAACAGCAAGTTCTGTTTAAAAAGCTTTTTCTATGTTCGCTTTTTCTATGGCTGACAAAAGTTGAGAATTTAACAACTTGCTAATGAATATAATGAATATATATAAGTCTATCTGAGCATAACAAACCTAATCTGATAACTTTATATGAAGCTTAATTATACAAAAGCAAAATCCCTCAAGCTATGAAACAGCCTTCCAAAAAAGAGACAATGATGACAAAATGTGTATAAGTAAAATAAGCCAAGGCCAAGAGCTTAAATTACAAATATTTCATGTGATACATCACGTGATCTCAAGCAGGAAACAGAACCAAGACAATAAAATGTGGACATTTTAAAATTGACTCTGCATATCTTACCTCTAGTTTCACACCCTGGGACACCATACAGGAGTCTGCATTTACAAAGACAAAACGTTTTTCTCCTGCTTTGTCTGCAAACACAAAAGCTCGGCTGAACTGTCTCATGTGAATGCCGTTTGCTGTTTGCCCAGGTTTGGCATATCCCATCTGTAGTTTTATTTCAACACATTAATTTCAGCTAATATAATTATTGCAAATAATACAAAAAATTGCAAGTTATAAAAAGCACCTTATAATCACCATTTTATTCAGTAAATACTTTGCTAATGAACCAGTTCAGGTAAAGGGTGTATACAATATCAATATTATGAATCTTTCTAGACAAAATACTTTGAATATATAACTGAAATATGCTAAAATCCTATATCATGCAAATAATATATATTGCCCGTATTCAATAACATGATGTGATTTAAAGCATTTGTATTTCCAATCCTCATGTCACCAACACAGTATTTAGCACATATGATTATCATCTATGTGGTATATGCACAGCACTTGCAAAATGTATTCTATATTGTAGCTCAATAACAAGTTATATTTCCTTCTCACCAAATTGACTTCTGCTGCCGGACCAGTAATATCAAAAATTCCAGCTCCAGCTTGAAATTCTGCCTGACCCGACACATTTAGACTGTATGCTAGGAGGCAAAGTAAAATCCCGAGGACATTCACGCAGTTCGGAAACTTCATCTTAGTTAACCTCAAAGCAATACATGAACGGACACAACAGTAGGTCCTTCCTAGCGAAAAACCATTCAAGTTATTTATAGTGAAAAGCTTCACATGACTTGATCACATGACAATAGGCCATACCAACAGAACGTACACGGTTATTAGCATTTTTTGTGTGCGTTTGATTTATATAATTGTATAGATTCTGCTAATAATGTTTGTATCCTTATATATTCATGTTAATAAATGATTTTTGACTTTCTTTATAGAATGCGCGTCGTCGACAACTTGTTCTCCCCACAAGTGTCTAATGGTACGCCCCAGGGCTTGCCACAGTAGCTTTTAAATACAATACCACCCTGCATCCCCTCATCCATTCCGCTTCGGAGCGAGCCCACAACTCGCAGACTAGAAGACCTTGCCCACGACATTTCCGGCATGCTTACCCCACTAATGTCACGTAGACAACTTTAAAACTCCGGCAGCGAAGTCCATTGTGATTCTCTGGAGTCTGCAGAACCAAGCTCTGGTAGTGTTTGGCACCAGGCAATATTTTTAGCTTTGTTCATTACGCATATTCTTACTGCGCTCATAGTTACCAAAGATCCCGGGTGAGGATAACCAGAAACTTACCGAGGTGGTTGTTTTTAATGTAAACTTTGAATCGAGATCTTGGTAATGATGGTGGCGGTCTTCTGGCACTCACTGCTTCTTGCTTGCGTGGCATGCTCGGTGACAGCTGAGGTCTTCACATCTTTGGCACATTTAGAGGCCACTTTCTATGCTGAGAGAGACATTGCAGCGACTCTGAAAAGTTTTATCAGCCAAGAGAGGGCGAGACTTGACCAGTTGGAAAAGTATGTAACATTGTTTTAATTTATGCCAATTTAATTTATACCAATTAAGTTTAAAGTTAATTATTGCACCATGAGAGGGGAGGGGAGTTAACATGGATGCTTTTTAATAATTTCGTATTTAACCAGCGAAAAAAGT
Source organism: Pomacea canaliculata (assembly GCF_003073045.1). Classification (NCBI taxonomy): domain Eukaryota; kingdom Metazoa; phylum Mollusca; class Gastropoda; order Architaenioglossa; family Ampullariidae; genus Pomacea; species Pomacea canaliculata. The sequence continues at coordinate 13,174,823 of NC_037590.1, forward strand.
CATGCCACAGAATGTGACTATCAAAAAAGAAATAAAGAGGACTTGTATATTTAAAAATGCTAGAACTTAAAAGTAGTAGCTGTATATGTTCCTGTGCTCATGTTCCTTGTTAGCACAAATAACAAACTCATTTCTCCAATAATGAAAGTCTGTAATTTTCTTTTGGCTTATTTCCGTTTTCTCCTGATTAATGTACACTTCAGATCCCCCATCCAGATTTATTTGAACAGTTTTTGTGAATTTGTCATGCTGATCATTATAATAATGCCATTATTTTAATACTTAATGTAATCAGCATAAGATATTACAAGTATCATTGATACCTTGGGTTTTTTAATCAATAAAGTTTTTTTGTGAATTGACAGTGATACTGCTAATACTAACATGTTTGCAGGATTGTAAAATTTTTGTTTTTTGCCATCAGTCAGTTCCTCATCTTATGTTGCTATATGATACAGTTTTGATATGCTTATCAGATAATCTTCATTTATCATTTAATCCCTCCCTCCCACAAAGACAATCACATATGGACAATGGATGTTCTCCCTCTGTACTGCCAAGTGGTGGAAGTCTCTTTTACATCACATTTGCCACTTGGACTCCAAGGCTACATTCAAACACTTTCTGAAAACATATCTGTTCATAAACTACTATCCCTGAAATATTACCCTTAACTCCCTTGTAATACTGTCTGTCATGCTAACCATGTACCAGAGTATAGCTCCAACTGCTTATAGTATCCTTTATGCTTTCATCCATTCCTTTATGTTCTGTGGCTCTACATATCTCACCATCCACCATCTATTCCTTTATCATTACTAGTCTGCTCAGTATACTTATAAGTGTGATCTGTCTTGGTCGTGGTGCTGCACATTACAAAAACCCATGATTATTATTATTATTTTAGCAAAGACGAATGGGAAACTTTCTCTAGCATTGAAAGTAATCAACCTTACATGTTTTGAGCCTGAAGATTGTGAAGGTTCAAAACCCCAAACACAATATGCTTAGGTAACAGACGACAAAGAATAACTTCACAACGTCACATGATAAGCATTGTTGTTTGTTAAATTTTTGCAAGCTGCAAATGACCACTAGAGTTTATGTTTATTTACCTAGATACTGTCACAAAAGCCTCAACTGTGAACATTTTACCATGACTGATTTGTATCTTTATATGGACATAGTTGCTCATACAGTCAGTATAAATAACAGTAAGAAAAGCAGAGATATATTTTTAGGAACACTGTTGCAGATATTCATCATCTACTGTATGCATGTTATTTACTCCATATTGTGTCGCTAATGACAACTATAATACTGTGGCTTGAGAAGTTCAGTTTGGAGCATATATATTAAAGATAACTTCAGGTGTTTATGCAGCTACTCTGGTGTTAAATGAGAAAAAGCATGCTTTGGTATAGTAGGTATGGACTTTGAAAGCAGACGTTTTTACGGTGCCTCAAAATCCTCTTTTTTTCTTTACTGTATAGTATGCATTCAGGAGCAAAGTGGTGTTTGCATACGACAAAGTACTGTGTAGGCACAGTGAAGTCAGCTCTACACCCAAGTGAAGATGATCCATTATCTTCTCCATGATAAATTATTTGGGAATATATGCCCACTTATTCTGTCACTGTTTTCCTGTGCATTCAGCAACAACATGGCTTCAATATCAGAGCTTGGGCTTTTAACATTCATTATTTTCTGGGCATCTTGTATCAGCCATGCTGTGGTCAGCCCTAATTATGCTGGTACTGATGTCACACATAGCTTTTGGGCCCAAATGGAAATTTTAAAAGGCGAGGAAATCGTTTTTATTTAATTTCTCAATATTCGTGTTTCTCCTTGCAATTTAATTTTTAAGACATCAATAAGTGATACAAAAGGAGTGTTTTTAGTGCAATAAGTGTCACCCATCGGGTATGTCTTAGTTGTGAAATGCATGTTTCTGGAAACAAAGTTTTTATTGTTGAATGTTAAATGTAAAAATTTAAAGACCTATTATGGAGGAAGAGGTATTTTTTCAATCATCAAAAGGTATGTTAAATAAGCTTTTGTGAAAAAACTGTACTGAAAGGAGTAGGAGGAATCTGGGAGAGCAAAAACACTCCTTTAAGAGGAGAGGGATATCCTTTGCCTGACTAGCTAAGGGTGACTGTTTTCTATCATGTTTCGTCTTTGGGATTACTTTGCATTAAGTTTTTGCCTTATATTGATCTGTACATCTGTTACCTCATTTGCTATGTTCCTAGATTGATTTTTGTGTGTGGGCGCACGGCATTTCTTTTTTCTGGTCCAGTTTATTTCTACTGCCACATCTGCACCATCTTGCCATTGTTTAGATTTAAGATCTGTCCATGAGCACATATGGGATGGTATTAGCAAGGATTAGAGCAAAACAATAGTCAACTCTTTTGGACAGGGAAAGGCAGATATTCATCTGAGTGGCATGCATCTTGAGGTACAAAGTTTCAAGTACCTGGCAGCAATGCTCTCTGTGGATGACGGTTGCATCACTAACATTCATTAAACTGGTTTGGTTCAGGCATATCACTCAGCATGACATACTACCCAAGGTAGTCCTCCAGGGATGTGTGGAGGGAGAACAAAAAAAAGTGTTAGTTGACCAACATCAAGGAGTAGAAAGGCACCAAATGGGAGATCTATTGAAAGGGGTGTAGAATAGGCCTTATCTTGCCCCACGCACCCAACAACTGGTCCCAATTAAGGGACAGAGAATGAGAGATTCGAACAGGCAAGGAATTGATTTTTATTTAATATCCCAAGATTCATGTTTCTCCTTGCAATTTTATGTTCAAGGCAGTAATAAGTGATATGAAAGGAGTCTTTTGAACTTGATATGTGTCACCAGCCTGGTAGGTATTTAGTATTATCAAAGATACCATGCAATGGCAAGGCTGCACACCACATTTGTTCTGATAGCATTCATTTGCAGTATGAGTAGCTACACTACTTGGGCATGCAATGAACACTTATTATTATGCCTGTGTAAAGCAATTTGAGCCTTCCTTTGTTGGTGAGGTAAAGCACTACATAAATCCGTTATTATCTTGAAACAAAGCAAACTAGTGGCTTTTATAAGGCTAGTGAATGGAAAACATGCTATCCTAGTCACTGATGCAAAACTCTTATTTTTAATGATCCTGGTGATGTATTTGATTTCTTAGGCTACTGAAAGGGACTCTTGTTGAAACAGTCTGTAGAAAGTAAGCCGAGTTCTCATTTGATCACCAGTTAATTATTTCATCAGCACCTTTGAGATGTCAGAAGCTGTCATGGATTAACTGCTTATCATCACCCTATCAAAAAAACAGCCTTATCTGTACAGCAAGCTCTGACAAAGACATGATAAAGATAATGATAGTTACTAACGTCTTTCAGTTTTAAAAAAAAAAAAACTGTCAATAAACATAAGACCAGATAAATTGAGTTAGTATATTACATATTTTGTATATTATAATTTAGATGTTTTTAATGGAATGACTTCATTACTGTTTGGCATAAGCAGGGTAAACATGTGGTTTATACCCTCTTTAAATCTTCATACCTTTGAGTGACACTATGGATTTCATGTATAATGCTTTAGGAGAGCAAGGTAGTTTTAACAAGTGTTCTCCCCACAACTCAGTTTAATTCTGATTGTAGTTTTTTAAAACTATCAATTTTAGCTCGACATAGCATGATTTCCCTTACTGATATTTTTTTTTTTTTCAAAAATGTATTCTCCTCTCTTCACAGATTCAGCCAAATTAATTGTGTGTATCTGAGACATTCCCACTTCCAACAGGGAATAGTAATCATTGTTTGTACCCCTTGGTGAACACACCCTTTTCCCATAACCATGAAAACAATAATTGCCTGTCCTAGTGGCTGAGTTATTATGCCAAAGACAGGAAGTGCTTGCTCTGAGTAACACTGTGAACGAACTGTCAGGTTTCCAGACCGGATGTTTGGAGGATGGAAATTAACACAGGTCTGAAGAAATAACAAGAAATTTAATACCTAATGCGGATGCTGCCTAGGCTAGCTTTCACCCATTAGGATTATTGATTATGACGTTGATTGCCTAGGAAGAAAGAGGTTAATTGTCCCCTCTTGTATTAGATCATTTACAGCTACTGACTGAATTAATCACACTTTAGATTGATTGTGATGATTATTAGTCAGTGCTTCTGTGCCTTTTAGAGTACCATTTTTTAAAATAACTTTATTTTAATATGAAAGAATTATTAAGAATTACTTTTTGAAGTAGTCTGTTAAGGTCTTTTTTTTTAAAGAAAAAAATCTGCATTTTCAGTAAGAGCAGACATCTATTGATGACGGTTCAAAAAAAAAAAAGAAGACATTCTTTTATGATGTATAGACAAAGTCATATTAACGTTAAAAATGTCCCACTCCTGATACAGCTATGATATTTGTATTTGTTGATGGTGTGTCCTGTCCTGACACTCATTTATATATAAGGGATTGTGTATGTGAACCTGTAAATATATTTCTGTGTTTTAGTTCCTTCCTTTGTACATCTGATGGTCTGTAATTTTCATTTGTATCTCTTAAATTTCTTTTGCCATTGTACTTGGAATTTTTCTCTATATTTCTGAACAGATAATGAAAGGTGTGGCATTGTTATTGTAATTTAATGTGGCAACTCTACTGCTGCAACAGAAGCATGCACATTACAATGTTCTTTTTTTATGCATCTTCTAGTCTGTAATTTTTGTTGTTATTTACTCTTTTTCATCTTACATATCTTGGTATTTATTCCCATTGTACAGCTTTTTGAGTTTTTTCACCACGAAGGACAAGTATGTTTTAAATAAACTGTTGTATTTCATTTATTTCAAAACAGATTATAAATGTTGAGTTATTGTCATTGTTACTGTTGTTGTTCTGAAGATTTTCTATGAGTGGTGGACTGGGGGTGTATGTGTGTGCTTGCATTCGTGTGCACATGTAAATCTATGAGGCATGATACCATACCATTTAATTTACTTAGTTATTTTTATTATTTGACAGAATTGCCATAGACTACGAGAAACACAGTGCAGCTGCTTTGCAAAATCCCAACTTCTACCTGGCCAACCCGGTTAACGCATTCCTTTTAATAAAACGCTTCACACTTGATTGGGACCAAAATGTGGCACCTATACTGAACAACAATACATGGAATGGTATGTCCATTTCTTTAATTTGTCATGTTTTTTTACTTTTTCACTTTCATTCAGTTTATTGGCTCTGTTAATATTCTGTTCTGTTGGATTAAATTTTTGTGACAGTGTGAAATGTCTTTGTCCGTTGAGTGGGTGATTTATTAAGTCCTTTCATGGCATCAGTGGCTTTTATCAACCAAATTGCACATCTTTAGATATAAATAGATCACTCACTGTGCTCATACTAAGACTAAAAGATAATCCAGACCAGACAGGCAACAAAATGTATGGTTTAAATAATTAGTCTAGTGAAAGGTTAGAAATGGAAATCATTTTAAGAAATTTAAATGAGTATGGTGGAAACATTTGCTTTTCAAACTTCTCATTATCTCCAAACGTGGCTTTCTGTTTCAAAACTCTTCCTGGATAAAATTATAGTATATATTTACAATTTCATTTTGTACTTTTCAGCTGAAAGCTGTTTAAACTTATAAGGAGCAACCAACATTTAATACAGGAAATTATGAAATTGTAGAATGAGGAAAAGTGCTTAAGGTTTTTTCCCATTATCTTTAGTTATCGGTGTTTGCTCTATAATGATGAAAACAATTTTTTTAAACTCTAAAAAGTTTGTTTATACTGTTGCTATGATTCCGCTTACAGACTTTAACCAGGATGTACAATTTGCCAGACAAGATCTGCCATCATTTGAAGACCTGACTGGAGCAGCCATAGCCTTGATGCGTTTGCAAGACACATACCATCTAGACACATCCAAGGTTGCCCATGGCAACCTTGGTGGTGTAATGTCTACATCTCTTTCAGGTTTTTGTCGTTTGTAAAGATTTTCACCCAGGCTATTTTCAGTTCCTTGGTTTTAATGGGTTTAAGGACATCTGGGAGGGAAAAATTGTCTTAAGTTACAATGATCATCATTTGCTTTTAAAGTAACTGGCATCATCTAGCTTTAGTGTTGCTCTTATAGACAGTGCTCATAAGCTGCTTAAATTATTTCTTAGAAGACAGTCGCGTTGCAACTATTCTTCCTGAAAGGGACTGCAAAAATATTCTAAATAGTGCCCAGTTGGGTAAACTTGGGTAAATATATGTTTGAACCTTTTATAATTCCTGGATAACGTAATAGCGTACTTAACGGTGTTATGTAGAAATTATATTTTGGCCTTTCACTCTAATATGCAGTCACCAATCTAACAAGCTGATTAACTGCATGTTTCCTTGCTTCTAGTGGATGACTGTTTTGACCTGGCAAAGCTGTCATATGATGAGGGTGATTTCTACCACACTGCTATGTGGGTTGAAGAAGCACTTGCTATGTTAGGGAATCATGAGAGCAGGAAAGATAAGCATGTGGAAATGCTCGACTATCTGGCATTTTCCTATTACAAGGTACTTCCTGAAACTAGTCTGGATGTAATTGTGAGATTTATGTCTTTCCGATCATCGAGTGACCATTTTAAGTTATCCATCTATTTTCCAGCTACTTGTGCTGCTAGTATTTTCTCAATAATGATAATGATGGCAACATGGACATCATCCAGAACCTGTCAAAACATACAACTTACATATCACAAAGAAGACATCTTTACAAACTATGTAACACTGGTGACCACATACATTGTTGCATGTTACAAAGAACCAAAGAATGTTAATTTTTAGGTTTTCTTGCTTTTACCTTATCTCAGCCCCATTACCTTACTTTTTGCCAATAACTGTTTCTAAATGCCTTTTGTGTTTGAAAATGCTGTAAATGTGATTGAAAATGTAGAAAATCCTTTAGGATAAATTGTCTGTATTTGTACTGTCTTTTCAAATTTTATATTATAGATAGCATAAGAACATCTTTAACTTTGTTGGTAAAGGTTTTCTTGCACTTTCTAGTGCGAATTAAGTTTTTGCTTTTAGGTCAGATGGAAATGCTTTGGATAGATGCACACTGCATGGTATTTTTTTGTGATAGGCTGGTCTGTTCACTGAAAAACTTGCTCTAGAATAGGGTGGGCTTTTTTGGTTAAAACTAAAGCAGCATAACAAGAGAGATAAATCAAGGTTTAATGTTTTTCTAACTCATCCGTACACTCATTTAACAAAACAAAAATAAAATGCAGATGCCATTCTGGGGTGTTTTTGTTTTTCAAAACAAGAGCCCATGCCAAAATGCAAAATCATGGCTACTTTATTGTTTATAAAACTCAGCTCATCCATCTGTGGATTTAAAGCAAACTTTGTACTTTTGCATATTGTCAAGATTCAAGAATTTGTAATAGTGGATCTTAGGATCTAAACATTGGTACTGCCTGTGAATTTTAACTTCATCTTATCATCAACACATTCATCACATTTCTAAATGTGGATGAAGGTGTTTTTCCCCAAAATTTAAAAACAGTTCGCAAAGTGCACGATAAAGTGTTAGCCAGTTACTTTCATCTTTAATGACATTTTTGTATTACTGTCATTCCAGCATCTTGAACTATAATCCATGGTTTACAGCATGCAGGCTTGCATCTTTACTCTTTCATTAACATTTTAATGTCAGCCATTTTCTGAATGCTTGCAAAATAACACAAGAGTAGTTAGTACCTTTTTCAATGCAAGCAGACTTTCTGGCTCTGTTTTTTTATTACCTCAGCATGAGACAGCTTGAATAGACAAACATTTTCTCCCAACATTCCGCTCTTATTGTGATGGAATGCTCTCCCCCTGCAGCAAATGACTGCTTCTTGCTGGGCCGGTTGTCATACACGGAAAAGGATTTTTACCATACCATCCTGTGGATGCAAGAAGCACTTGATCTAGATGCAGGACACAGCCACCAAAGAGTCAGAGGTCCCATCTTTAGACAGGAAAGAGGTTCTTGATTATTTGTCCTACTCTCTGGCAATGGTAAGTTTGATTACATTTCAGGTACTTTTGGTTGGATGGAGGTGATATTGGTGCAATGTATGTTCAGAAACACTGAGGAATAAAGAAGCATGCTATAAAATAATTATGAAATTGCCATGCAGTTTGCATCAGTGTCCAAAGGATCCATCTGCTAACTTTATTTTTGGCATTGCATTCTTCTCCATAGGCCTGGCTTTTTGTGCCAGGAATAAACAACCAGCCTCTCTGGATGGCCCATCTTTTTCTTTTCTACTATTCATCTTTCTCTCTTAGCAATTCTTTGGTCTATTTTCTTTTCCATTAAACTCTCCCCCTTTTACTCTGCTCTTTTATGTTTCCTATCTTATTTCTAGACTGATCTTTTTTCTCATTTTTTTTTCATCACGCTGCCTTTTTTGCTAGTCTCGTTTCTCTGTGGACTCCCTTAGATCCTTCATTTGCCATGCATGGCAACCCGTGTTGGAGAAGGATGGATTCCCAGGGGGTTGAGGTCCCTGATGGCTTGCAGCCTATCATACGAACACACCTCTTTGACCTTAAATTCTCCAAGTTGAAAGGTTTGTGTGACCCATATCGATCAGCTGGTTGTGCAGTGCCCAATTTGTGGTCCAGTGTGCAACCAAGAAGGGCTCTGATTCTCTTCACAGATGGGATGGCAAGCAGTTTGTAGACTGACCCATTAAATTAACAGTGCACAGATCCTTCAGCTCTTCTGTTGGAGAGATCATTCATTGTTCCGACCTTGCTGAGATGCCAGATCTCAACATTTAGTCAACTTTTATCCCAGATGGTTGCAGCTGTCCAAAGAGTCCACCTCAAGAGAGATGGAAAATCTGCGCTCATCAACACTCCTTTACTTATTTTCTGTTTTTCCAGAATACCTAGGTTCATTGAGGTTGAGCATCTGCAAGTCAGATTGTCTCTTTTCATTTCTTCTCTGTTGTACTACTTCAACTCTCAGGGTTTTGACCATATGGCTAGCTGCTACAAGTTCTAAACCGGCTATTTTCACTGTGGCAGGACTGGCCGTGTTACAGGGTGATTGTTCTTCAAGCACCCACTGTGCAAACTGTGACAGTTCTTTTGTCACATCTTCTAAAGACTGTCCAGTGGGAAGAAGAGGCAGCCATTTAGTGTGTATGTGCCTCTTACACTGATGTAGTGATTGGCTCCTCAGGAGCAACTTCTGCACCAGGCTCCCACTCCTACTTGGCAGCCATTGCGAGATGACCATCTGTTTCTATCTCTATCCAAGTAGAGATGATGTGGGTTTCCTCTGAGAGCCCCCATCCACTCATACTAGGCCACCTTCCTCTTCAACAGGCTATGGTAGTACCCACTTCTTTCAGTCAACACAAGCAACACAACCCACAACATCAGAAGCACTACACACCCATAAGCCCATAGTACAAAATCTCCACATAGCAAAGATACTACACCCCAGAAAGAAAAGAAAGACTTAACCGAAAACAAAAACATCACAGCAAAACCCACTATTCAACATTGCACATTTGGGGCTGCCACAGCTTTGTCTGCTCTGTTTTTAATTGTTTTGCTTCCCTTGATGAGCAGGGGATTTACGCAGATAAGCGATGTGTCTCTTCACCTTCTCTGTCCTGTTGCCCCCATCGTTCCTCTTCTACTTTGATGAGATGCTCAGCATCTTCCTCTAATAGGTAACATGTCTTCTATCCTTCAGTGGAGCAGTTAAGAGATCAAAGCTAACTTTAAAGAACTCCACTGTCTAGTATCTAATTCTTTTCCTCTGTCATGGCTTTACAGAAGACTCTCCTCCTGCCATTCACCTTTTTCTCCTTCAAAGGCTTTCACATTCTGCATCAGGACTCGCAAACAGGAAAATAAGAGGAAGGTTTCATGGTCATTAAATAGGCCTCTACCTTCTAGACATTGTTTGTCCCAAATGAAAACCCACCAGCAGCTGGGTTTTTTAAAAATTATTTTTAAAGATGTTAAAGTTTTACCATCAGATTCAAGGTTCTGGTTTTTTAGGTTCTGATTTAAGGCTCTGGTTTAATGGTGGCTTTTTAGGCTGCAAAACCTTTTTTAACATATTACTCTTATATACTATCTCTTTCTCCTTTTGTTGGTTCAACAAGCAAACCAGTTTGTCCCTTGTTAGGGTTACTTTACTGTTTTACATATTTTAATCACTTGCCCTGGCATCGAGAGTGTTCGTCAGAATTGTTTATGGCTGGCTTTTTGTTTTTCTTGTGTAGGTCTATCCCATCTGCAGCTGTTTTTCCAATTTTTAATACGGTAGGGCTTTACTGGGGGATTGAGGTTTTTGGTTTAAGGCTATGATTTAATGGTAGGCTACAACTCCTTTTTAACAAATTACTCAACCTTTTATCCATTTTTTTCCCTTTTGTTGGTTCATTTTGCTAGTGGTGGTATTGGATCACCTGGGCGTCTTGGTTTTTTTTTCACCATTTCAGTGAAGTGTAACCTCTTTCTCAATATGATACAGCTTTAGTTTGCTGGCAAAGTATAAAACTCAACCAACAAACCAGTGTGGTGTCGGGGACTTTTATTGTTGCACGTTTTATTTACTTGTCCAGGCATTAAGGAGGTCAATTTTTTACAGCTGGGTTTTTTGTTTCTCTCGTTTATATCCACTCCACCAGCAGCTATTATTTCCTTTTAGAAGATGGTAGGGCTTTACTATCAGCTTTAAGTTCGTGGTTTTATTCACAGCCTCTGGTTTAATGTCACAACAAACACAACACACTTTTATAATCCTGCTTATCCTTTCATATTGTCTTTTTCCCTCTTTGTTTTTTTTTATGCTTTTAGTGGTGGCATTATTGTTTTACTATGGGGGGGGGGTCTTGTTTATCTCCCTTTCAATGTAATTATAATTATTTCCTGCAGTGATAAAGCCTTAGTCGCTGCCACTGCATAAAACTCCAACACCCAACCAACCATTTCCTTACTTTTGCTTCTGAAAATACTGCACAATATTTTTGCTGCGTAGAGAGCGAAGAACATTACATTAAGATATATAGATATATAAGGGTTGTCCAAATTAAAAAAAAAAATTTCTTTTACACGATCTCGGGTCAGAGATGAAATGTAGGCTTTATCAGTACTTTTTTTCCTTTGACCTACAAATGAAAAAAAATCACTGCTGGATTTTAACCTGGGCAGATAATGTAGCATTCAAACTGCTGCAGAATATTTTGGCACAAGCATGCAACATAAGACCTGGGCTTCACCCTTCAGGATGCTTTTTTTTTTTCAATCAATCTAGCTGAGTTCAGTAAATGCAATTTTCAAGCTCAAATTTGTCATTTGAAAAAAAATTGTTACAATCATTTTCACTATGTCAAAGCACTTTTGTACATTAGTGAAGGTGATAGGAGCAGTTCCTAACACAGTCAGATTCATTTGGAGGACCCTTACTATTGGGTTATTTATTCTGCACTGTAGAACTGATGGCTTGAATGTGTTCACAGTTTTCTGGGGGCTTGTTTTTCTTCCAGTTTATTTTGCCTTGTATGTTGATGTGCATTTGATTTCTATTTCTTTTATTTAAACAAAAATGTGGTTTTATAAGTGTTTAAGGGAGATATAGCAGTATCTGTGTGTATAGACTTTTGTTGAAGTTAATGATGACGCAGTGTTTGTATATAAGAGAGATTTTACATATATATAATGCATGATAATATGTGTATTTGCATGTATCAGATGCTCACCATTGGTATTGTTTACCAGATAATTGTATATTTTGTTAGACTGGTTGGCTGGATTTGTATTGATCATTTTTTTTTTCTTAGATGTCTATTTTGTTTTATGCCTTTTGTATCTGTCTTTTAAGCAAGGATATCTGAAACATGCTTTGACTTTGACGAAAGAACTTTTGACACTGGGTGAGTACATGCTTACATTAAGACCTTATGTGCACAAAATTTTGTGAAGTTGAAAATAATGTTCTAACTTTTTTCATGGATTAGTTTCCCCCCCTCCCCCATCTAAATAATCGAATTTTATAAAATTACTCTGTTGTGGGGTTTCATTTTATGCATAGACAAAGGGTGAAAGAAGCAGGGAGTATTGGTATCCAATTTTCAGAAGTGAAGATAAGATTCCATCCATTTTAACAATGAGTATTTTGCACCCATGGAAATGTCAGACAGGGTATAACTCCAACAACTGCAATATGTGTGCTCATTTGTGGATTAATTTTTTAGAATAATCACAGAAACTGTTGTAAAAATTGATAGCAATGTACTTACTATTGTGGAATGTTGTACGTTGCATTTATTTTGATCTGCTTGTCTTTACCTGAACTTTGCATTTCATAATTTGCCCAGACCCAACTCATACAAGAGCATTTAATAACAAACGCTATTTTGAGGACATGCTAATCAAGCAAGGGGAAGATATTAACAGTGATGATGGGCAGCGTCCAGCAGTTAAAAGAGTTGTTGATGAATATCGTCAGTCTAAGGAATTTCAGACTTACGAAGCATTATGCAGAGGAGAGACAACTCAGGTTTGACAACTTTCTTTTCTGAAAAATAAACAGTCACATAAGTCATGGAGTGATGAGATGTTAGAGACCTCACTTATCTTAGAGCCAGTTTTTGTGAGGCCACTGCCCTTCTCCTTTCCCTTACTAATTTATCTTTACCATTTATGGAAGGAGGCACCCCCTCAATAACTGGGCCTATGGGAAGTTCATGTCACACAGGTAACCAGCTAACTGGCTGCTTCCCCATTTATCTGCTTTAGCAAAAGTGCTGGATGTCATGATGGAAGATTATGAAAAAACCAAATGGAAGAGATTTTGCAGATACCTTTCTAGATATGCTTGTAGGAGTCTTGTAGATTTTTTAAAAAATCTGAATTATGTTTTGTCAATCTTCTCAAGCTTTTGTCAGCAGCATATTGCAATGAGCAGGCCACATTTGTACTTTACAAAACTAGTTACCAATTTTGTTTTCACTGTTACAGTAGTCTAATGAATAAAATGCCTTTTGTTAATGTATAGAGCGGTCCGGTGGCGCAACGGTTAGCGCTGTTAGCGCCTGTCACCAATACAGTGAAGGTTGGCTGCCCTGAGTTCATTTCTCGTCTCGGGCACGCTGATCTTTCTCTGCACGTAGCATCTGTTTACAGGGCTGGCTGCTTGCCGTAATATAGCCTTAGCTGCTGACACGGCGTAAAACACCAATTCCCCCTCCCCCCCTTTGTTAATGTATAGAATGGCATAAGCTTCAAAACAGATTTCTTGAACTGTAGAGCATTATGCTAAGCTAAAAGGAATATTTGTAGACAAAAAAATATTTTGAGTAATTCTAATTGATTCTGACTTTTGAATATCTCAGAAAAGGAAATAATCATGTCAGACATAGTGTTTTTGACAAAGACAAGCCTGGAAAAAAAACTGTATATATCTTATCAATAACTAAATGATAAAGGATTTACTTATGAAGTTGTATTTTTGTTGGATTGTGTAAGCAAAGGACATGACTGATGTAATTATCATGTGTTCTAAATTTGTCTTTACCATCTTTGCAGAAAATAAAAGATGAGCATAAACTGAAGTGTCGCTATATTCACAACAACCACCCCCTGTTGATCCTTAGTCCAGTCAAACTGGAGGAGATGCATTTGGACCCTTGGATTGTCTTAATTCACGACATCATTTCTGACAGTGAGATCAATGATATCAAGATCCTGGCCACGCCAAAGGTAGCATTATAACTCTTTTGTACATAAATGTTCATAAAAAAAACTAGTAAAGCCAGAGTGCTTCAAAAATGACTTTTTTTGTCATGCAAATGATAAAAGCTGATAAATATTATAATTTGAATAAAGTACTTTCTGTTATGAGTTTGGATTTTTTGTTTTTCTGAACTTGATCTTTAATGCTTTAATGATTCTTCCATGGGCATGTATTTGTATTACATTCTTTAGCTGAACCGGGCCACTGTTCAGAACTCCCAGACTGGTCAACTGGAAACAGCCACTTACAGGATTAGCAAAAGGTGACTCACACACTGAACTAATACTGATACATAGTCCTTCATATTTTGTTAATAGGGATTTTCTCTGAATTGTTTTTTTTTTTTTTTTTGTTTTTTTGTTTTTTTTGATGGCATCTGGTGTGCATGCGATCAGCTGCTATAGTGGCTTTCATGACAATTGCTGGCATGTAAACATTCATTTTCTTCTACTTAGTTTTTAGTCCATGTCATTGGTTTCAAAATAAACAGTACATTGAACTGTTCTGATAGTTGGATGATGCAAAAGACACCTAACAAGAAATCAGGCATAGAGTGAGCTTTTGTCATTGTACTAGTTGAATAAGTGGTCTTTTTTAAGTTAATTGTTCATTGTGTGAATGGACTCCTGATAATAACATAAAGTAATAATGAATCTATTTTTTTTTTTTTTTTTTTTTTTTTTGTAACAGTGCTTGGCTGAAGGAAGGGGACCACCCCACAATCATGAAATTGAACCAAAGGATTGAGGCCATAACTGGGCTTGATGTTTCCACTGCTGAAGAACTTCAAGTAAGTTTTGTGGATATGGTGGTACTATGCATTGTGAATATGGTTTTGTTGTCTTGTTTGTTTTTCAGTAGATAACTTATTAGTGTATTGCACTTTGTATTCTCTCTTTAACTATTTTGAACCAAGATATCTGCATTGTGTCTAGAAGCAGCAAGGTTAAGCTGGTGGAGTAGTCATGAGGTATTGTGTTTCTGTTAATGGTCTGTCAATGGTCTTGGTCAGTTTTGTGTTAAATGTCAAAATGTTCAGCTTCATTTTTATTACCAGCTAGGAAATCAAACCTTGTGATTGATGATTGCATCATGAACACCATTAAGCAATTTAAAGAAGTGAAAATATAAGGGCATTGTCTTTAGGCTGCTTCCAGATCAGAAAAAAAAAAAGAAACGAGGTTTTCAAATAGTGGACACTTTAACATTCTTCAGGTTTATCTCCATTGAACCAAGGCATGTTTTTTGCTGTTTTAATAGAAATATATTTTAACTTGCAGATTGCCAACTACGGTTTGGGAGGTCATTATGAGCCACACTTTGACTTTGCTAGGGTGAGTTTTCTGTGCTAATAATAGTCAGGTCAGGTCAGGTCAGTCCCATGCCCGGTCCGGGCGTAGGGGGACCGTCTGGCAGCAGCAACAGACAGAATTTTCCAGCCGGTCCTGTCTTGTCTATTATTAATAATAGTAATAAAGTTAATTTATTTTACTGACAGTCAGGTGACAATGATTTTTAGCGTAGTAGTATCCGTGGTAATAGTGATGGTGGTGACAGCAACAACATATCATCATTATCCATTTTTGGCACACACGTATGAGCAGTCCAGTTAGCTCCTGCAACCAATGCAGTGTGGATTGGCTTCTATTGGTTTGGGTCTCATCTTAGGCATGTTACACTGCATGTGGCATCTGTTTACAGGGCTGGTTGCTTTGCTGGGATAAAGCCTTAGTTGCTGGCTCAGCATAAAACACTAATTTCGCCCCTTTGGCACACACATGGCTGTCTCAGAGGTGACATCAACACAATGCCAGTGAAGAGTCAGGATTGTAGACAATATAGGATAAGTATATGCCTGTTGACTCACATAGATCCAAAATCTAAAGCAGTGGGGGGAACATTTTGCAAGGAAAATGGACCAAAGAGCAGAAAGTGTTGAACACCTGCAGAAAAGCAGAGAATTAATCCAGTAAGCAAAATACTGGAGTTTAGATGGTGCAGATATTGTATTTGAGACTGTTAGACAAAGAAGACAACAGTGGGGCACAGGCTGAACAAAGCTGAGATCAACAGTATTCTGCAGACACCAAAAACGATGAAAATCCAAGGTTATGACAAGACACAGGGAGAGTCAGTTCCCTCAAGTCAGTATTGTGAAGGGACATCACTCTCATCATGCTTACGCTTGTGAGGTGTTATAGTTTTCTAAGAAGCCATTCAGCGATAATTTGAGCAGTTGACATTAGTTCTTTTATTTATGTCGATGATGCTGATTTCACATTATTGCACGGGCGTGCATTGCTTACGTTTATGATTCATCACATAAGGGAAGGTGTTGCAGCTTTCAAATACTTCATCATTTATCTGTAGAGTTACTTGAATTTGTTTCGTACTGAAGGAAAACTATGGCCCAAATAGAGCAAAAATTTCTGTAAGCTTTTATTGATCACTAAAATGATGTCAAAGAGCACAGAAGTATTTTTTGAAAATAGAAAAACAATAATTATCTAGAAACAGATGCTCTAAATCAATGGTTCTCAAAGTGTGGTCCGCGGGCATAAGTCTGGTGGTCCGCGGCTGGCAGTCGTCATATGTCAGCAAAGTGATGTTTAAAGTGATGCATTCCTCGCATTAACATTTTAATTATAAAGAACGAGGTATGCATAGTTTTATGTCAACTTATTACAATTCTACTGTCACAAAAAGACATTTAGTTTTGAATTGTAATGAAACAAATGTGGCAATTTCAATTTGAAATTCATAGTACAGAGTGATTTTTAGGCCTTGGTGGTCAGCCATATTTTCTGCTTAAGTAAAGTGGTCCGCGGTCCGAAATACTTTGAGAACCACTGCTCTAAATGGTCATTTGCTTAGCTACAATGATTTAAATGTTAAGAGCTAATGTTATTTATTGTGGGGGTTTTTTTCCTTTCATTGTACAAATAGCGCGGTCCAGTGGCGCAACGGTTCGCACTGTTAGCGCCTGTCACCAATACAGTGAAGGTTGGCTGCCCTGAGTTCATTTCTCGTCTCGGGCACGCTGATCTTTCTCTGCACGTGGCATCTGTTTACAGGGCTGGCTGTTTGCCGTAATATAGCCTTAGCTGCTGACACGGCGTAAAACACCAATTCCCCCCTCATTGTACAAATATTTTTTTTAATGTTGAATATCACTAAACATAAAAGACTACTGGAGAACAGCTTTTATGCTTAAATTATTGTTTTAAAGTAATTTTTTTAATGCTTTATTTACTATCATTGATCTGATGCAATGTCCACTGGTACAAATCTGATAGGTTTGCATTCTTATTCTTTTATCTCCCCTGTCAAACATTTCTAATGATCATATAAAAGCCGTAACTGCCTACAGTAACTTTTGATATTGATATCAGGAATGCTGCTTGCATACAATTGTGGTAACAGTTCTTTGCATCAAATCATTTGCATTTTAATTTAAACTTGTATTTCAGAATCGGAAGTACACTGCTTTAGAAAAGATAGTGGGAAACCGCATTGCCACTTATCTGATATATGTAAGTTATTTTAAGATGGTGGGTTTTTGTTGTTGGTTTTTCTTTTTTTTTTTTTAACTTTTAAAGGTACAGAAACTGTTCTCAGAGGTAGAAATATTACATTTCTTGGAAAATTTAGGCACACTCTTATATCTAAATTGTGTGCATATATACAACATTTAAAATATATAAACAGCACCAGAGAATGAAGGGACAAGTATTTGATCACAAATCCATTTTATAAAAGTGGTGTTGCAACCTAATCATTTTGTAGATACTTCAAAGATCATTCTTCCTCTTAAGAACAGTTTGTGGACCTCAGATTGGAATGTGCTTTTTGATGTTGTCTTATAATGCAATACTTTTGTTTGCCTGCTGCTAGAAAGAGGAAAAAGATGCCTTCAAGTCCCTTGGAACAGGAAACAGGATAGCCACATATTTAGCCTATGTAAGTCCTGGTTGTGGGGAGGGTGGGGGGAGTGCTCAGAAAAGGAATTCTGAGATAACCATTCTTTATCTCTCCTTTGATGAAGGTGTATTACCTCTACCTTCACAGGTGAGAAATGTCAGAGACTTTCTTCATGATACATTAGCTGAAATTGAAGTTCCTTTAGGAGGAGATTACGAACCTGCAAGAACAATAAAAATGTGTGCACAGCTGAAAAAAATTGTTGCATGTGGCTGATACTGGGGCACCATCTATGTTTATCAAGTACATGCTAATACTAAAGCAGAGACTTTTTTGGCTACGGCTTTAGGCATTAAAGTCACTTCTCATTTTACTTGTTGTGCAGCAGGTTTGCTGTTTTTTTCTGCTTAAATCTTACTGTTCTGTATGCATAAATTTTCTAGCTATAGTTGAACTAATCAGTCTGACATGTCATTTACATTTTAAGAATTTTTTGGATATCATTTTTTTCTGTAGATGACAGATGTGGAAGCAGGAGGTGCCACAGTCTTTCCTTACCTGGGTCTAAAACTGTTTCCGAAAAAGGTTAGGCATTGGATTTTCTTTCTTGTGGGTTTTATATTTGGTTATTCTGAGTTAATTTTTTAATGAAATTCATTATGACTATAAACTTAATATATTGTAAACAGTTAATATATATATATTTTTTGCTCTACAACTGCCAAAGTTACATTTACACAGTCGTTTATACAGTCCAAACTTATGTCGTATACTGATCAGAAACTACTGGATAGATCCTGCTCGTGCACTGTAATAGAACTTGCTGAAGTTAGCATTCAGCCATCTTACTACTGAGACCTGCATCCTCAGTTTTGAAATCAAAACAGGGCAAGAACTAAAGCAGTTCAAGAAAACAGCATGCAACATTCAGTCTAGGAAAAACAGGAAATTCAATAATAGGGTAAAGTACTGAAACGTCATCACTTTGAAAATTCCAGTTGGTGGCTAGTCATCTTAAAGCAGAGCCAACCAGGGTCTGTCCATTACTCTCAGATCAGTAGTCATGTAGCATACTTGTATATAAGGGCAGTTAAGAAATCTGTTTGTATTTGCAGGGAAGTGCTGCATTCTGGTATAACCTTTACAGAAATGGTGATGGCATTTATAATACTCGCCATGCAGCCTGTCCAGTTCTTGTGGGCGTTAAATGGGTGGCCAACAAATGGTTCCACGAACGAGGCCAGGAGTGGCGTCGGTCATGCAGTCTTAGCCCAGATGAATGACATAGTGACACATTTTTTAATGACTATCAGCTTTTCCAGGTGTTGTGATCAGAAGAAATCTCATTACTTAAATGCTTAGGGTGTGGGGAGACTTTAGACTTTCAGCCTGAAATTTAACAGCATCACTAAGCTTGCCTTGTGGACAGTTTCCATGATAAGTCTGTTCTATGCGATTTTCCGTATTGAGAAGTTTGTGTCACCTGTGATAAGTTATCACATGCAAGCTTCAGTATTTTTTTAATTGGTGAATAAAATGCACAATTTGCTGATGGTGCTTTTTCCCTCATGCCAAGGTGCGTTTGGATAGGTCAGACATTTTGGCAGATGGTAATGATCAGTTGCATCTTTATGAAATGAAACTTTTGCTGTTTGCTTCTTTTCAAATTATCATCTTTGCATTCTAGACAACTGTGATACAACTTTTATGAATGATTGCATGAACATGAGGTCTATTTTTCCCTGATAAGAATGGATGCAGATTTAATGTGGCAAAGATCTTTCAGCTGATATAATATTATCTGATGATCTCTTAGTTAAAATTTTTTATATTTTATATTAATTGTTTAGTGTTAAAGCAGCTTTACTTTTTATTTATAACTTTGTTTACAAAATGTTCATAAAAAATCAGTAATGTACCTTTTATAATGTTTACAATTAGAATGAAAATATGTAAAACATGAGATGGTGATAAATTTGGACAACTGTAAAATGTCATCAGCTTCGTTTATTTGCCTTACACTGCCTAGACAAAGGCTAAATTTATTTTATCTATGTTTACTAACACTAAATGCTGACTTAACTAACTTTGGATTTCCCAGTTAGATTGTTAACAAACTGATGCTTTTTATCATTTCTAAGATCTGTAAGTTGGTGCCTGTTAAAATTTCATTTTAAAAACAACTGAGCATATCTTTACTATATGCAGGGAAATTGTATGAACACAGGCCATGTATGTTGTTTTGAATGCTGGTGGTCACAGTTGTCTGGATAATAATTATGCAGGTTTATTTGTTTTATAATGAAAATAAGATACTCTACTTAAAAGAAGTCTGGACATATCCTTAAGCAATAAGAAAAAAAAATCCTGCAAGTTTTTAACATAATTTCTAGTAGACTACTGTTTTCCCCATATCCCTTTTTCTTTTCTTTTTTTTTTTGGGGGGGTGAGGGGGGTAACTTCTGTTAATTAATGTTCAAAGACCTCATCCCTAATACTTTCTGTAGATCATGCCTCCTGCTTACTACATTCCTGCACACATAACTATCAGAAAATTATGATCTGTCACAGTATTAAGAGTAGTTTACATATTCTAGTACTTTGAAAATAACTAATCTTTGTAAATGTCAGTAGAGGCTTTTTTTCTGGGCTGGAGGTGGGGGTCATTGGGTTTTGTGTTTTTTCTTTTTGGTTCATTTTACTTTAGGTTTTTCTTTTTATTCATGTACTTATTTGCAACATTGGAAATTAATTGTTCTCTGTGTTTGTTGTAACTGCGGTCAGACCTTTGTGGTTACTACATCAGTGTAGCTCCAAGAGGCAAGGTGGTGACCAGCTGTTGCATATTAGTATACTTTACACCATTTTGTCACCTAATAATGATAATTTTTGTAACTAGTCCAAAGTACTTAATTGTAGATAACATGCAGCATAATGGTTATCTGCATGGTTTCCTAGCTTTTGCATGATAGACACAGTTACTGTGAAAAATCCTGGTGTCTTTTGGGAACACAATCTACCCTACACCTACACCCTACCCTTCTACGCAAAGAAGTGCCTAATTGTGGTGAGCTATCTAGGAGCAGGATGGTAGTATGTGTGTGTGCGAGCATGCATGTGTGTGTGCGCGCGCACACTTGTGTTTAAATGTTTAAAAGCAAACAGTTTTTGGCTGGATTTTTTTTGCCTAAGTTCAAATATTGACATGTAGAACTACATTTTTCTTTTGCAGTTTTTGAGAATCATGAAACTTTACAAAAAATGCAGTGAACAAAGTTTTCTATGGTTGTACTTTGTAGACAACTTGGACAGAATCTTTAGTATATTTAAGTATTAGATACTTGCAGTGTTAGAGATGGTGCTCATAGTTTTTTGTATGTTATTTTTTGATGCATGAAATGTGTTTTACATGTAATATTGATTACAAAAGCATTTAAAAGGATTGCCATACATCACGGTTTATAGTTTCGAAAGATTTATTTTTAATTGAACATGTAGCCTTCTTTTCACTTTCCTTTAATTATTGTTTGAAAATGAAAATACTTTGCGCAGTTTATGATTCAATCTATTTAAAGATTAAATTCTTTTGCAATGGGTATTACTGGAAGACCTAATGCAAGTGTCATTTATTCATTCAGCCAGTCTGTCTTCTGTGCATTCAGAATAACAATAATAATGTTCCACTTCTGTCTACTCCAAGACTGGTTCGTTGTCATCTCAAGGTTTCTCTTTGGTTCTCTCCATTTGCCTTGGGGTGTATGAAAATGCAAGAGACCTCTTATTTTCCAGATTATGACACATCATCTCTCTCCAGCTTTGTTTTTCTTCTTAACTGTACCTCCATCACATCTCTGACAGCATGGGTGTAAAAATTTCATGACATTTTGTGACCATTCAAGCATATGGATTCTTATCAAACTAACCATTGGGAAGCTTACAACTTAAGGGCCTTGTTAAACAAACGTGGAAAAAACATAATCATTATACTATGGTAAAGAAGAGGGGACTGTATCTTCCTTAATGTCATCATGTTGGTAAAGCTTCCCACAGGAATTTGCAACAACAATTAATACTCATGGTAATAGCAATACAGCTGAAGGGATTTGTTGAAAACTACTCACATACCAGTGATTGGTTAGGCTCTGACTTCTATATCCTATGCATTGGGTGGGGCAAACCGTTCACAGCCACTGAGGTTTATTTCCTAAATAACCCCTTCTTTAAAGCCAGACACGCTACCCCTTACACTAGCAATGGCGTCATTCTCCTGCTTTCTTTTAGGAACGAAACTTTAAAAAAAAAATTACAATCTTGAATTTCTTCATCAGAATCAGAAAGCAATTAACAGTCTTTTGTATGTTAAATTTTGAATTAAAAAAGCAACCAAAAAAGTATTTTCATATTTCCTATAGTCTTTGACGATACTGGAACCAAAGGTATTGTGCTGCTTTGTGAAAACGTGTAAATACCGCTAGAAGAAATAAACCAGCATGAAGCAGCTAATTTTAAAAAAGCTTTGTCAGCTGTGTGATTTGTTCAGTAAGCAACCCAAATGAGTTGTACTCTTTTTGCAGACATTGTACAGTGCATGTATGACACAACGTGCAAACACTTTGCAAACACTCTTAACTGAAAATGCCTGACCTTGAGCAAAAACATTTACTGAAGTGTATTTGAAAGCAAAAGCAAACAAATGGCCTATGGACTGACGCTTATGCAAGCAGCTCAGAAATTAACTAGAATCCAATCAATACAGAACTGAAATTTTTCCAAATGAATATCCTTATTTGAAGAAAGTAGGCACAGTTTCACGTTGTTTGGGCACAGAAAAACACGTTTTCCACTTCCTGCATGGAACAAAAAATTTTAAATGTATATATATATGCACACATGGTGGTGAATGTAGGAAATCATATGTAAATCCTGAACTAGAATAGCAGCAAAAAAGCAAAGCATATAGAAGAAAATCAAAGATGTTAGGGAGATTATTTTTATTATGTAAAAAAAAAAAAGCCTATGATCACACTCTTTTAACACTATCCCAGAGTGCTCTCAGCACACAAAAATGCAGCAGCCTTTGTGTTGCTCATAAGGTGTGTATGAACCTATATCTTCTTCCCTGATTTTTGTCTTAGATAACATTGCATGCTGACTGTGCTGAGAAACAATAGCCGTATTTGAAGAAGGCGTCACACTCTAGACTAATGAAAACTTCCATGGCAACAGGCTGAGATGGAACTATTGACAAAATCCTTGAAAAGGAGTTCTGAGTAGTTATGCTATCCATTGTGACCCGGGATAGCAATTCACTTCAATGCAGCTTCCTGAAAGTGGAATCGAGAAAAGTCCTGTGATTCTTGCATCAATATGATGTATGCCTCTGCTACTATAATTTGTTATAAAATAGAACTGAAATTTTATTCTTTTCCTTGTTATTTATTTGAACAGGACTAGTATCATTTTAAAAAAAATCAGAAAATGAGAATATGAAAAATCCACTAGAATGTCTGGCAGGAAAGATGAAGTTAGTAAAGAGGATTTTTTTCTGATTCGCACAGACAGCATATACATGCAGATGGAGTGGCATCTAACTTTCATAGTTACTACTTCTTCATCACACATACATATAACTTGGTTCTTACCATTGTGCCAGTCAAGGTGCGCCCTCTAGAAGGAAATAAAATTGTGCAGCCAGCGAATATTCCCTGAAGAAGAACTTTACTCACTGTAGTCAGCATGTTGATGTATATACTCCTCTGCAAATTGCTAGCGCATGAGAACCTATACCTTGCTGATGAAAAGTTGTAATAAAAATGACTAAGCAGAGAAGCAATGTGCTCTAAAACGATACCAAACGCACATAAAGAAAAATATATAAAGCACACTAGCTCAGTAGATGCAGAATGATGGACGTACACATGCATAGACAAGGACTTTCATAAGGTCGAGCAAGTCAGAGAATCGATTGCTTTATTGCGCCAGTGACATCCCTGTTACAGCCTGATGTTGAATCACTCAGTCTGTATGACTTCTCAGCAACAGACGGCCATCTGCTCTGACCATTTTAGAGGGGCGCGAATCTGATGTAGACGCTGATCCTCCGTACGTATCCGTTGTCACGGCAGTTGCATCGCCGTTGGTGTGAAAGTCAACGTGATGATGCCTTTGAAGATTACTTAACCATATCCTCGCTATACCAGTACATTTACACATATCTGGTATTGCAGCTGATCTGGAACTTCGTCTCCTGGTATTGGTAAAAGGTAAGAAGACTTTCTGTCTTATTGGAATTGAGACTAGCCCGAGATATGCTCACCTGGCGACGGAGAGAATGTCTTTCGAGCTAAATTTATTGTGACTTTGAAATATTTGAAGTGCTGACAACAAGGTTTTTATTCTTTTATGTAGCTCACTATGTATGTATGGGTGTTGGTGTAATTTTGTATTCGATTTTTCACCCACTTCCCATAGTCCTAGACGTATGAAATCGTCTCCAGTTATACTCATTTCCGGTGACATCAACATTAAATCTTTTCCAGAATTAGAAGCACAATTTTTTATATTTAATTTTGTTTGAGAACTTATAGGCCGATTAGGCGAGATGGTAACTGCTGGTCCAAATGCTATCTCCCCTAATTCAGCCTATAAAAAGAGAATAAAGTCACAAAGTAAAACGAAAAATAAAAAAATCGAAAATTCGAACATGTAATCGTTCCTTTTTGGATTTTCTTTAATACATATAACTTAAAACATAAAAGTTGTAAGGGGCACTCTCGTCTTACATCTTAAGTTATCTGTATTTCGAAGAAAATCCCGAGACCTACGTGAAAAAATTTTTTACCCTTTTCAGTGCATTTCAAATAAAAGTGTTTTTCAAAATATTTTGTTCACCCTGTTTTACTGAGTTTGTCTTGCCACATAGATCGTTGAGTTTTAGAAAATGTTGCTAAAATTACTGCAAACGCCGGGAAAATGGAGTAGCACGTGAAGCCCGAAGTAGGAGCGACCTAACTTGCACCTGTTGTGTGTGTCAGAAGGAGAATACGGAAACAAGTTCTTGTCGACATGCTTGGATGAAGAACAGGTTTGGGAAGCACTGGGTGACAGTGACATCAACTTTAAACAGATAGAAGGTTAATTTAAGGTTCGTTTAAAGCTGCTGTTGATGAGAATGAAAACAAAAGATGGTAATTTAAGGTTGTCTGATTCGATCGACCAGGACCGGCAAAGCCGTTCTGGTTCAACCATCACGCGGGGAAGAATGTATGTGTGTAGGATGGGGAAAAGGTCTCAACTGTTTAGACAAGCCGCGTGCAGACACACACACAAACACACAGTTATTAGTTCAATGATTGTCACCTCACTTGGATGTTCCTCTCCGAGTAACGCAATATCTCTCGCCACTACCAAAGCAAAAGGTTGACAGACATCCTGCACTTCAATCTGCCACTCAGAGCTGAAAGAAAACTCCCGGGTAGTCCCAAGATATATGACATTATAACAGTTTCTGAGTGGCAAATGTCACGAACTAAACAAAGGAACTGACTTGTCTGTTATAAACACGAAATACGCACCTAGGATAACCGGAAACTCGTTCGTCGAAAATAAGAAAACCGTAGCAACGTCTAAAACTCTTGTGGCAGAAACACTCTGTTGCTAAATTTAAAGATGACGGCCAGCTTTGCTATTCATTCGATAACTTGTGCTTATTACACGTTGGTGGTTGAGATCTTTCAAAGTCATGGCATGCCACTGATGCCAGCCTCCAAAAGGATAAGACGACATTATTACTTTTCTTTAGTCCTAAGGCTTCTTAAAAATCTCGCACTTAGCGAAATGTAAGTGCTGACACTTTTCATGAGACAAAACGACTGTGTAATATATTTACCATTAAAACAGGGATTTGAGTTAAATTGTTTTATTATTATTGGACGAGGGGGCAAGATCCTATTTTGACCTATGCAACTTGTATTTTTACAGCATTATGGAATATTGAACAGTGACGATTTAGATATATGAAGTGGATAGTGGACATATCTATAATGGGAAAATATATCTTGGTTTGTTTTGGCTTTTTACTTTGTTTGCTTTTGGAGCAATAAAACTTGTCGCCTGCCATTTGTTGTGTGTTGCTTAACTGCGAAGTCACTCCAAGTACTTTTAAACCAAGTTTTCTTCTGGCTTTGGTTTTGTCCTTCTAGTACAGGGACGTCAAGATGTTGGACAACGTGACGGAGGAACAAGAGTCGTGGCTCAGTCTTTCCGATGTGTCGGTGATTTTCCTGGTGGTGTATATCGTGATGAAGGGCGTCATCTTCGGAGGTAACCTCCTCACTGTGGTCACCATCTGTGTGGACAGCGCTCTGCACACGCCTGCTTACATCTTCACTGCCTTGCTAGCAGAGGCCGACCTTCTTGTCGGTAAGTCCCTAGACATGCAGTCTGTTGTAAATGTCTTCAGTTATCTTACTCTTTGTTTCTTTCCTCTCTCTCTCAGCAGACATGTTCTCGGTGTTTTCGTTAGCATTATTTCAGCGTATTAAAAAGATGTTGACATCTTGTCTAACAGTGAATATATATTGTACAATAAATAGAATGCTATGTAGAGACAGAGTTGTAAGCTGTCTCGAGTGACGATTACATACGAAAGACTGATTTAATCCCAGGTAAAGACGTGTGTTATAGAAGCTGCTGTCAGAAAACAATCTTTCTCTTTCGGTACATATATATATATAAATCACACACACACACACACGTAAGCGCATTTGCACCGTTTATCGTCTTTGCACTTTGCACAGATCGTTGTGGTCTAGGCAACACAAAAAATATGTATTGCAAATGTACAAATGCCACGCCGATTCTGTAAGATTGTCCCATGCATAAGAAGAGACGTCGGTATATGGCACTTTGCCTTCGAAGGACTGCCATGTGGCGTGGTGTGATGTCACTATACTAAGACAAGTTCGGTAACGCGACACAGGTCTGTGACGTGAGGAAAATCTGTGATGTAACTCAGCTCTATGTCGTAATGCAGGTCTGAGCGGCGTGTACGACATGTTGGTCTTGGCAGCGCCCAGCTTCCTTCCCTTGCTCTCCTGTCCCGTCAACTTCTTGGTCATCGCGGCCATTGTGCAGGCCGCCCAGTGCACCGTCCTCATCGCGCTGGACCGCACCCTCGCCATCAAGTATCCTTGCACTATCCCTTGTGGATGACCAACGCTAGAGCCGTAGCAGTGGTGGCGCTGTCTGTCGTGGCGTCTTTGACGTATGCCGCAATCATGGTCAATGAGGTGAGGTTGACTAGGTCAGCTATGTGTGTGTGTGTGAGAGAGAGAGAGCGTGCGTGCGTGCGCGTGAGCATTATCATCAAGCGCCGAAACAGCTCCAGGTCAATGCTCTGCGTGATTGAACTGGAACGTCATTTGGTAGTGCCTCTTGCCGTGTTATGCAGGAAGAGCAGCCTCTTGGAGAACTCTGTATCTAGATTTCAAGAAGTTTCGTTTCAGCTTCTGCTCTGTTTCTGATTCTTTTCTCGTTTGCTGTGTCAAGTATACGGTTATGTTATATGTTACGGCAGAAGTTGGAGTAATTTTTGTTGCATTCGTCTTCACCTTGCGTGTCATGATGGCAGTCATTCACATTCTGCCCACGCAAATTTTAGTACTATCCCAGTTAACAACGGCTCGTCTTCTGTTTGCTGTGCACACATCCACTAGTCTATTAATTGTGTAATTCAAAACATGGCTTCATAATCTCTCTCCCTCTCTCTCAAACTGGTGCTACTTCTTTTGAATTCACTCATTACCTACAGCCCTAACGAGATTTTTTTTTAACCACAGGTTTAACGTACACAAGACAATGCCCCCTAGATTATCAGTCGAACACCTAGGTCTGTACTGATGTCCAGTTATAGGACATAGCAATGCTTCCGATCCATACCTAACTCATAGGCAGCGTTACTCCTACTTCATTACTACTCTGCGTGTCTCACCCAGTCGCTAACTCTGAGGTAACATTTACCCTGCTTCATAACTACGGCCACAGCAAGTTTGAGATCAGTTTACATACAATGCTCTGTATTTCCCCGGAAAGATCCTAGAATCAAAGGACTAATTTCCCAAAAGGTACCTCGTAGCAAGAAACTTCAGCCACCAGCAAATATCTCTTTTTCTTACTGAATACGACCAAAGAAATCAACGGCTTCACTGGGCATCCTTACGACTGAAATTAAATCTGAATGATGTTCACACCAGCTTGCACATCTGAGAGATCTTGTCAACTATACTCGAAATGTGCGTTCTTTAGGATGGTTATTACATTCGTGCCAGCCCGTTTAGTTGTTCTCTTTCGAGAATTCTAGGTTTTTGTTTTTTTTTAAAGCAGTATTCCCTAACATTTTGGACGTTGGGAGTGATGTGTTCAAGATGACATCCATCTCGGAACCAACTTTTAAAAAAAGGTTTGAATGGTGATGCCCATATCTTCTGCCTTGCCCCAACCATTTACTAGGTTCATTCAACACCTGGGTCAGGTGGGGAATTGCACGGATATCCAACCAATTAGAGTATTCGAGCATCCTGGCCTCCAGAGGCGATGCTCTAGCCCCTCTGCCACCAACTAGTAGAGAACAGCAGATTGCGTAGCTCCTATATTTGCATTTAATATCAGGAAGATTCAACACTCGTGTCATTTCATAATTGTCCTGCCGTTCTATCATTCACGATGCTTGCCTTTTTCTCAGATGTCGTGGTCACCGGCCGTATGCGACATCTGGACTAACACCGAAACCCACGACCGCATCCTAAAGGAGCTGAGTCCCGTCGTCCTGTTCGTGCCTATCAGTGGCTGCCTGTATCTGCACATCCTGACCATAGCGTGTCGCCAACGGGCCGCAATCGCTAAGATGCACCGCATTCGTCCTCTGCCCGTCGGCCCACAGCAAACGCTCAGTTGGACGGAAGCGAGGCTGGGCAGAGAACGAGCGGAATCTACGTCTGCACCAGCCAGAACCCAAAGACCGTTGACTTTACTCCAAGAGAAGGAGAATGTCAGAATTCATCCACACGGTTCTTCGACCAGCACGCTGTTGGCGTCCACAGTGAACCCTGCAGCAGACCTCCGCGCGTCTTTGCTATCGGCCGAACAACTTGGTCACGGCTGTGTTAAGGACGACGCTGCGCCCAGCAGGGTCGACTCTCTCCGGTTGCTGGTCGTCTGCCGTTTGCGACCAACGAAAGCGGCGGAGGAAAGCTGCTGGTGCAGGAAGGCAGGGTAGTAGGGGTGGTGCTCGCCAACGTTCAAGAAAAGATTGGCCTGTCGCCAATAGAGTCGCCGGCATCGTCGTCCCTATCATCAAGCTCACCTTGTTGTTTGCAAGATGCAGCTCTTGGCGTGGACAAGATCAAAACGACGGGAACAGAAAAACAAACAAACTACGTGGGTCAGTCTTTGATAGCCAGTTGCAAGAGAAATAGTATCAGAAGCAGCAAAAACACCAACACCAGCAACAATTACAGATCAAAAGAGAAAGATACACCAGTCTTCACCATTCGGGTGGCTCAAAGACAATGCAGCTACCCAGCAGAAAGTGCTTTCTGTGAAGTAAATGCAAGTGCCGATGTAGAGGCAGGAGCTATGTCCACAATTAACGTCGGCTTTGGTGCAGCCGATAGGTATCAGTTCACAGCGACATCAGAAACAAGTTCCAGCGTCAGCTTAGCTCCAAGGATAATAGAGAAAAAGTCTTTGACTTCAAGCAACTTTTACAGGGGTGAGCAAAGCCAAAGAAGATCGACATCAGATGGTTCTGTCTGTTCTGCAAGCACAGTCTCAGTAGTGCACCCAGCGGTGTCCACCCATGAGACACGCGTTCTCCGGTCAGTGGCACCAGGGTGCGGCCGAGACGCCCTCTCGGCACTTTCTGCCGCCAAGTGTACTAAAGCCGCGCCCACGCAAGGACAGTCGTCATTACTGACGACCGAAATTCCAACGTCATCGTCATACGTCATTATCGGGGAGAGTCGCGTCAAGAGGGGAGACGACTCGAGTATAGGGACGAGAAGTTCTGTGCAGGCGGTATCTGCAGGGGCGTGGAAGTCGTGCCGTATGTTCTTCCTCGTCTGGGGCATCTACTTCTTGACCATCGTCCCCAGTGTGGTTTTCACACTCATAATTCTAGTTCTCCTGTGGCGCGGGAGAAGACGAACTTTTTCATACGTCTGGACGGAATTTTTGTTTACATCAACTCTGGTATCAACGTCTTCATCTACGCGTGGAAAGACAGAAGGCTCAGGAAATCGCTGTGGTTAGTCCTGAAGTGCAGATGCAACGACATCTGAGGCTTGAAATATGGGCAATAACGCAGGAATACAATAATGTGATCCATTAATAAATACGTTTCATTTAAACTCATTCTTAAAGTTGAATAAAATATGTTGGTAATTAATTAAATCTTTTGTGAATGTGCCTTATAATTTGTCGTTTCATTGATGTCCTAGATGAAATGTTTCAAAATGTTAGAGGTCAAAGATATTTCAATACTCTTACAGAAAAAAAAACAGCTTGTATCTCCAGCTTCAGATGTCAGTTCTCTAACCAATCAGCTAAATATCTAAAACAAATCAATACAGTAAACAACAACTACAAGTAAACCAGTTTGAACACACAAATATATATTATTCACCACAAAGACACACCATCAATGTAAAATTTTCTTACCAGTTCTCATTGAACAAGCTATTCTTGGTCATTCCATTACTGGAGTGCAAAAGTGTATTATGAAAAAAACGTACATTCTGTAATTGAATAATCATAATGATCATTACAGGATGGTTTAATAATAATAATATGTACGTTAATTATCAAAAGCATCAGAATTGGGGGTGCAATAATACTTTTTGTACTTTGAATCAAATGGCAGTGGTTGATGAATGCCATTAACCAGTCAATATTCATAAAAATAGCTGGTTTGTGTATGATTCTGTGTGTGTGTGTGTGCGTGCGCACGCGTGTGCATGTATGTGCATCCATATGATATGGATTTAAATCACATGTTCTTTAGAAAGTTTAGAAAGGGAGAATATGTGTGAATGTGTTTGTATGTAAATATTATTGCATTGCTTTCATTTCCTCTTGGCAAGCCAGTCATGGCTGGTGACATAACAAAACTGCACAAGCCATAGAAAGAAAGGCATCCCTGACACTCCCCTAACCTCCAGTAAATACTCGACAATTGGTCATGCTTGTCAATGCATACTTTCATATAAAACTCCCATCACACTGAGATGACAGGCCAAATGCACAAGTAAATTAAAGCTCTTATTTAACTTTGAGGATTCGGATTGACCTTTCTGAGATTTTGCAGAACAATGTTTTGTTCAGCCCAATACCTGGAAAAATAAAATTTTAAAAACAGCTTCAAAAATATGTCTACTCAACAATCTAAAATATCACGGCTAAGCAAACTTGACCTAAAACAATTAAAAGTACTGTAAAAACATGTATTCAACCATAAAATGGCTCCCTTCATCAGCAAACATTTCTGGCCAAAATGCATCTGCTTTAATTTTAAATGTATTAAAATATTGACAATTATATTTTAGCTGTTTTTTGTTGTTGTTTTTTTTCTTGGAAAGAAAGATGGAGGATTTTCTTCAAACTTTATTACAAAAAGAATTTCTTACTGTGCTCATCACGTTTTCTGCGAAACTGATCTGTCAAGGGTTCACGGCGAAGGTATACTTCTGCATTGTGCACAGCTTTGAAGATACCCAGAGGCTTTCTCACTGAATGATCAGGAAAAAGATTTGCCCGCAGCCCACTTCCTAACTCAAAATAGCTGCTTGAAGTTGCTGCCTCATACTCCTTGATGTCTGGTGTCTTCTGGTGTTTTTCAGCAGGTTTGTTTTGCTCTTTCTGTTGCTTGAGAAAATCTTCAAAAGCTTTCTCATCAGAAAGAAGCTCTTCACAAACACGACTACCAAACTGATGTTTAATGTTGGCAGGCACTTTGATTTTTATCTTGGACTTGTTTTGGCTTTGTTCTGGGTAATCAAAAGAGTTGAAGCCCAGACGAATTGCTTCATTAGTAACAACATTATTTGACTGCTTATTCAGTTTCAGTAAAGCGTCATCTGGGCTATATCTTTGTGGATAGC
The DNA here is from genome assembly GCF_003073045.1 of Pomacea canaliculata. Lineage (NCBI taxonomy): Eukaryota > Metazoa > Mollusca > Gastropoda > Architaenioglossa > Ampullariidae > Pomacea > Pomacea canaliculata. The sequence continues at coordinate 13,206,727 of NC_037590.1, forward strand.
CGAAATCATTGCCAGGAGATAGTAAGTTGCCAATAAGTGAATAATTGTGTGTAGGTGGTTTCTTGCCATATTTATCATGATTGTAACTGCCTGTCTTGTTGAGCCCCACATTATTAATTTCTTCTGCGTGTTCTCGGTCCTGATCTATGATTCTGCTTATACCTTTCATATTCTCTTGCAAACATTCTGTGCGGTCTGGCTTAAACATCAAGGCTCTTTTTTCCTTCTCTTCAAGATCTGCGCACACGTTAGACACTATTCTGTTTTGTTCCTCAACTCTTCTCTGAGCTTTTTCCATGTTAGCTTGAGCTGCATACGAAGTGTCAGATATTTTTAACATAAAAAGTATATTATGATGAAATATGATTATGTGATTATCATATGTGAAATATGATTAAACTTTGACTAAAACTGGTTTTTATGTAATGCTTGTATTCACTTATCTTGCTTGCTAGAGAGTAATACAACTTGTACTTATTAAATAAAATTTGAAAAGCAGAAATTAAAAGTGTTCCAAAAAATTAGTACCTGATATAAAATGTTTAAGATGATCAGGAACTGGATATTGCTGTGACTGACGTTGCATATCAGTGGGATTTGCCTTTATGGCAACAATGGATGGTAGTTCTTTTTTCTCATAATGTTCCAAAGTTGTTCCAAAGAGAGAATGCTTGGGTTGAGCAAGTGTTTGTTGTGCAAGGAGAGATATATTTCTTTTACTTGGAGCAAAAGTGGCTTCTGCTGCTGTCATGGCTAAATATGGCTTTAAAGATCTATGATGTCTAACACATTTGGTACAACTGCTGCAAAGAAAGAGCACATTCATTTAACATATCCTTACAGCTGAAAGATTTAACTACTGGAGTATCTTAACTGCAAACTATAACATTGAAATAATAGTGCATATAATAATTTATGTCTTGCAAATAATTTCAATAACTGTCACTTAAAATATAAAAGAATTAAAGAAATAAATAGTTTTAAATAAGTTCTGCTCTTGTTTTAACAACTTTCCACAATTTCCTGCAAATGTGAGCCATATACCTTCACATACACATGTACAGTCCTTGTTACTTGAATCCTCTTTATGTTTTTATATTTGTCTTTTATTTGTGATCAGTACTGTTAATTGTTTATCCTTCTATTGTTTATATGTTTTTGCTTGTTCTTCTGTCAATTGTATGCTGCCCATGTCTCATTTTTAAGCACTATGAGCATGCTCCTTAGGAGTGTGAGTATGCGCTACATAAATGTAGTATTTTTATACTACTACTACTACTAGAATAGAGAGAAAGATTAAACGGTAAGAATCTATACATTATAGTATAAGGCATCATGGACAGATATCATTTTTTAAAAGACACATTTAAACAACGTTCTAAAGAATATTTTTGGCTGTCTGCAATTCGAGCAGTTTAGTGAAAATTAATGTGAAATATTTGTATATTTTCAGTGAGACGCAATACTTTAAGAATGTCGTTGGAAAACAATATACCTGCCGAAATTGTATCTTTATCACACCAACATTAAATTCACACGCATGCATGTCCCTGCCTCAATTTAAACCTTGTTTTCAAAATCTACACTCTTGCAAAGGAATGAAAAAAGCTGAACTATGCCTTGAGAGGCTTCACATTGAATAAATTAATGAGTCACACCACGGACGTGTATAGGTTTATACAAGTTGATCGTGGTCATACATTCCATACATTGTTATTTTCTGAAAAGTGTTCAGGATTTGCAGTATTGTCAGAAACAGAGCAAAAAAAAAAAAAACAACGTTTCCTAAAATATCACAGCGTACCAATTAGCCTTGAAGATAAATGACAGCCATCACCGCATCAGACAAAAGACGTTTGCGTCCAACTGGCTTCTTCCAATTTCACCGCTTCCTTGGCGGCATAGCGTTACTAGGTAGCAATCGTTTCCGGTGAAGAGCACTTTGTGATGACGACTTCCGGTCGTCGGTACTCGTGACGTTTTTCACTGTGTGATCCCCAGAACGTGGTTCTTCCAAGGTGAATAACAATAACACCAGCAGGGTCACACTAAACAATTTTTAACACATAGCTTGACCAGTAACGGGTTTTTCATATAAATAAGACGTGCATGCGCTGTATCTAGAAAAAGGTCATTCTATAACAGTGTGCTGTTCTTATCATTTTATAACTATGACACTTTTAACGCTATTTCCGTCTTCGTGCCTGTATTGATTGTACGATAGGTACGTAGGATTTGCATTCCTTTTCATTTAACATAAGTTCTTTTATTTCTTTCTATTTATTCTTACTTCCAAGGCATGTGTATCAAAAAGATCAGGAAACTAGCCTGTCCCATCTTTTAAATGCAGACGTTAACATCCAGACCTCCATTTAAAATTGTTTAGGTATTCAGACCCGAGCCCAACTGAGAGGGGGCTGCCCAAAAACGGGTCCGCTGACGGGGTGTTATTGTGGCCCCATGCTCCTCGAGGAGTAACAAAGAATGAACTCAGATCCCGAACTAAAATTATCGGATGTTTCATCTATTAGTCGTAACCCCTCCCCAAATCAATCTATATGTGAATATCACGATCTTTAGTCCCTGATATCAGCAAACGACTCGAATAATGTCATGTGTTACGCATGTAAAAGTCGATCACTGATACTTTATAACAATGGAAAAATATTAAATTTTATGTTCTACCTCAGAACTAAACTTTGACTTCCCATGCCAAATTTGACTATTTAGGTCTACATGGCAAAGTTTGGTATGAGATTTAAAGTATTATGAAAAGGAAATTTAACGCGCGTTTTGAAATATGTTTGTGCAATTTTCAAAAATTATGGAATAAAGTTAAAAATAATTATATTGCACTGCAACTTATAAGTCAGAGAACTTATATAAATGCCTCATTTTTTTGTTTTTTTTACATTTCCAGAATCAGAATGAGCTGCCGACAAATCTTAAGGAGGCTTACACCGGTCTTTCGCTGTACATCCACTTTAGTACCATCAATTAACAATAGCATAAACTGTCTAAACCGCCATTTTGTGATAAGACAAAATTTGGCCAAAAATCTCACAGGTTCAAGATACTTTTCTTCAACTGTAGATCCACAGATAATCAACATACAGGATGAAGATGACTTCATGAAACGTGTAATTGAAGCCAGTACCAAATCACCAATTGTTGTGGACTTTCATGCACAGTAAGTTATTTACTCAGTTTTAATTATGATTATTTTTACATTTTTGGAAACTGATATCATTTAAAAAAAAAAAAAAGCTGCTGTTATAGAAACTGCAACAGTACCACAGCAAGGGCCTGGTCAGGAAGATTCCTCTCTAGAAGAACTTATGACCTACGCTGGTGAAAGCCTTAGAGAAGCCAGCTCGCCGGCTCATCTTTTGAAGACCAAGGCTAGAACCAGGATAGGAACCTGAAACATCAGAACCCTCTACAAAAGTGGCAAGTCAGGTCAAGTGGCTAGCGAAATGAGAAAATACAACATCAGGGTTCTTGAGCTATGCGAAACCAGATAGAATGAAAGTGACCAGACCAGACTAACATCAGGAGAAATCATTATTTACTCTGGCCACAAAGACCTGGACCATGATCATACCCAGGGAGTAGCACTGCTGATGTCAACAGAGGCAACAAAGGCGCTGATGACCTACTCTAGGAACCACAGCTCATGTCAGCAAAATTCAAATGCTAAAGGAAGGAAGATCACCATCATTCAATGCTATGCACCAACAACTGCAGCAGATTAAGAGGAAAAAGAAGACTTCTACAGTTCCCTGCAGTCTCTGCTTGACCACACACCAAGAAGAGATCTAAAGATCATTGTGGCAGACCTAAATGCTTAAGTGGGAGATGATAACACCAACAGGGAACTCATCATAGGAAGAGATGGCATCGGCACCTGCAATGAAAACAGGGAGCTCTTCACAGACTTCTGCGCTTTCAATGACCATGTCATAGGTGACAGTATTCCCACACAAAAATATACACAAGACAACTTGGACTTCCCCTGATGGCCAGAAGGAAAACCAGATTGACCATATAATAGTTGCTCAAAAGTGGAGGAGTCTTCAAGATTTTGGAGTGAGAAGAGGTGGAGATGTTGCTTCAGACCACCAGCTCCTAGTGGCAGTCTTCAAGATTACGCCGGTCCTTCATTGATCCAGTAGGCAGACCACACCACAAGTTCAATACTTAGTACCTCAAGAACAAGGAAACAAGGGAAATTTATAACTGTGGTCAAGAATAAGTATGAGGCCCTTTCAGGACTGACAGAAGAATCTGTGGATAAACACTTGTCAACACTCAAGAGCATTCGGAAGACAACTTTACAGATGTTCTAGAAAGAGGGAAAGAAAACACAATGAATAGATGACTCCAGAGACCTGGGCAAAGACTGAATCAAGAAAGGAACTGAAACAGAAGCTCATCCATTGTCATGACCAGCAAGAGAAGGTAGGTCTCAGAGCTGAATATTGGGAAGCCAACCGCCAAGTGAAGAGGTCTGTCAGGGAGGACATGAGATGCTTCACCCATGAACTGACAGAGGAAGCAGAGACAGCAGTTATACAGAGAAACATGAAGTGACTATACGAAATAACACGAACTCTGTCAGGCAGAAACATTAATCCAAACAAGCCGGTGAAAGACAAGGACGGCAAGACTGTAACAAACGATGCAGGATAAAAGAGACCACTGAATGGAACACTTTTAGGAAATCCTGAATCGATCTCGTCCACAATCTTTACCTGACATACCACCAACAACTGAACAACACCAGCCCTACCACTAAGACAGAAATCATCAAAGCTATCAAACGCATGAAAAGTGGCAAAGCAGCAGGCCAGGATGGCATACCCCCAGAAGCACTGAAAGCAGACCCAGAAACAACAGCAAACATTTTACAGCCCTTCTTACATGAGAGATGGGAACAACAGCTAGTACTAACAGACTGGAAGCTAGGCCACCTGGTCAAGTTACCAAAGAAAGGAGACCTCTTCCAGTGCAACAGTTGGCAGGGGATCATGCTGCTGTCCATCCCCAGCAAAGTCCTGACAAGGGTAGTTCTAGAGACTGAAGAAGGCACTAGACAAGAGACCGAGACCAGAACAAGCAGGGTTTTGCCAGGATATATCATGCCATGACCACATTGCCACCCTCGATATCATCGAGCAGTCTGTTGAATGGATGTCCTCCCTTGGCAGTGGAGACAGGGATGTCATCTGGAGACTGATGATCCACTACGGCATTTCACATAAGGTCATAAACATTATCCAGGGATTGTACGAAGACTGGTCCTGACATGTTATCCACAACGGCAAACTCACTAAATCTTTCGTAATGAAGACCGACATAAGACAGGGTTGCATATTATCACCAACAATCTTCCTGCTGGTCATAGACTTGATTATGCGCAAGACAACCCAAGACAACAACACCGGTATCCAGTGGACCTTCACCAAACAGCTAGAGGACCTGGACTTTGCAGATAACATTAGTCTCCTATCTCATCGGCAGCAACATACACAAACCAAACTGAGTAAGCTAGCAGAGAAGACTGGCTTAAAGGTCAATAGAAAGAAGACCAAAGTGAAGAGAATCAACAAGCAGGTACTCCCAATCCAACTTCAAGGAGAGAACATTCTGGAAACCGATCGCTTTTTGTATCTGGTGAGCATTGTCAACAAGGATGGTAGATCAGACGATGACATCAAAAGCTGCATCAACAAGGCCAGGCATGCTTTCAACAGCCCCATCTGAAACTCCCGAACATTATCGTTCCGCAGTAAGACCTGCATCCGTAACACCAATGTGAAAGCTGTCCTGGTTTTGAAACCTGGATAGTGACAAACGCCGTCAGCAACAAGCTCCAGACCTTTATGGATGCTTATACCATATCCTGGGAATAAGATGGCCTGAAAAGATCAACAGCAGCCTGTGGAAAAGAACCAACCAGAATCCCACTAGCCAAGGTATCAAAAAGCACAAATGGGGCTGGATAGGACACACCCTGTGCAAACTAGCTGACGCCATTGCCAAGCAGGCACTTGACTGGAACCCTCAGGGGAAGAAGAGAGTTGGGAGACCAAAGCAGACTGGGAAAAGAACAATAGAGAGTGAGGCAAAGGACATCGGAACTACATAGGCCCAACTGAGAGGTGCTACCCAAAACAGGGTCTGCTGGCGAGGTGGTGTTACGGCCCTATGTTCCTTGAGGAGTATCAAGGAATAAACTAAACTGTCTCGTCATTTTAAATTATGGCTGCTATATAGAAAAATAAAACTATGGCAGAATGCAAGGTTTAGACTTGGGCACAAATTTAGCATAATGCTCCTTTTGCAGCAAGTGAAGCAACATTCACGTTGCATCACCCTGGGTCACCTGCTGTTTGGAGAGATTTTTTATTAAAGGGATAAGACTAAGTTGACTTATTTACTGTGTGCTCTGCTCTGTTTCTTTCATAGTGTCAGCAACTGTTGCAACTAGTCTTATATCTGTGCAAAAAAAGAAGGAAGCTGTTATGACATTTTGCAAAGTACATTGAGTTCGCCGCTGCATACGGAAAGGCGTTCTACAAATTTGATTCTTAAATGTGCAGACCATTTCCCTTGCAAATTTACAAATGTGATTTGTTCAGCAGGACTGAACAGATTTAGGTTATATAGGTATTTTTTTTTATTCTGTTTATTCATGTAAATGAAATTTAGTATACCTTATGACAAATGTTGTGGATGTGTGGTTAGGAGTTGCTTTCATCCCAAAACAAGGTTTCAGATGTGAAACGATAGTTCATATTTACTTTTTCAGGTCTACTGTTTTAAGTAGATCCAGTTCTGTTTTTTAAATTTGTTGCATTTAGTGGTGTATATATATATTTATACAGCTGGTGTGGACCATGCAAGCTTCTGGGGCCACGATTGGAGTCAATCATAGCTGGAGAAAAAGGTCGCGTTACTCTGGCAAAAGTTGACATTGATGAAAATGCAGAACTAGCCATGAGATTTAATGTAAGTAGTTTTTTGTTTTTTGAAGCTGGGGTTTTTTTGGCCTAAGAAAAAGTATTTCAGACTTAGATATTGTTCTTTAACATCAGTACCCATTGGATCCAGTATAAAATCAAAGCTTGATGTTAAATTATAAGCAACATGCCATTTTGTGAATTTAGTAGCAAAATGCCCTTTATCCTGCTTTTGACCGCATCTTTAAACTTGTGACCTTGCTTGGAGGGAAAAGTAGTACACTGGCGGTAATGTTTGAATAGCTTTTAAAACCGACAAGTCTCAAGGCTAACACCAGATGTGCTTATAAATCTGCATTTTGGAATTTCCATTATGTGCTGTTATCTGTCATTTTAATTTGAATGCTACTGGACAGCTTGTCATTTTCATGCCTTCTCTGTTGTGTTCAGGTCCAGTCTGTACCAACAGTATATGCAATCAAGAATGGTAGCATCGTCAAATCATTCATTGGTTTGAAGGATGATGACGAGATCGAAAGCTTCGTGAAAGCATTGTAGACACAAAAATGCAATCTTCCAGTCTCTTGTATGTCTATAAAGTATGGTTATTTGATGAAAAGTGTACTTGTCTCATTTATCTGCAAAATATATGTTGATTTCAAGGAGTGCAACGGTTGAATTCTTTACTTTGAAAAGTTGTGAGGAGACCTGCATTTATTGTTGAACTGACTGTGTTACATACATTGTCACTTTAGTCTGTAGTAGTTGACTGATAACACTTCTGATTTTTGGCGCATATGCACATCGTTTGATGTGTCTGTGCCGACCTGCATCATCACTAACAAAAAAGACATCAGTAATGTATATAAAAATTCTAATACCAAACAACCTATTAACCTTTTAGTACAAATAACACAAAAATGATTTTATTTTAATGCTTTTAATATAAATGCAGCACTTCAATGCAATATTGTCCAACATATTTGGTTGCTTTGTTATCACGCTTTCTCTTCAGACAGTTTGATATAAGCTGTTCGAGCTTCCACAAATCTGAAAACTTTGCCTGAAATATAAAGACCATAGCTAATGAATGAAACAGCCTGTTGATCAAATACATGATATATGTACAACTGTCAATAGATAATCCAGCTTGTTTTTCATGTTACTCAGCGCCCTTTAAGCATGCTCTTTGAAAAAGTATTCTGAAAAAAATTATTTACATAAATTCAAGCTGTACAGATGGCTAGACCAATAAAAGCATACTTTTTTGGTGATACTGCTTTGTTTGATGTTGTCACGTGCTATGAAACATTATTTGTATCTCTGTAGATGGTAGCTAAACTGATCAATCCGTACTAAAAATCAGTCTAACATTTAAAATATATTTTAGCAATAATAGTTAGTACTATCTGCCGGCAATGCATGACAACATTAATGAACAGGAAATTGTGGTCCAAGCTGCAGCACAGACCTCAGATAATTAAAATGCCGTGAATACTTGATCAAGAAATGTGACACTTTTCTAAGCATTTTTATTCTACAAAATTTTGAAGAAGATTTTATTTTTTTAATAATGTACCAACCTGAATCATGACTTCATCGCGAAGCTGCGCAACTAGTTCCTGTGCATCTTTTGCAAGCGACAAGTGTGTGAAATGAGCATCAATTGTGACGGCTAACCAGTCATACACCTGTAACAACATTATATTACAACAGATGCAATTTCTAATCAAACGTTTTGCTTGTTTTAATTCATGATTTGTAATGTTTAGATTATAAACTGTCTAGACAAGGTCTAAATAAGACAGTCTATCTAATTCCAGCATTATGTTTAGTCTACACACTTATGTGCTTTTTACATATTTTAGCCATAATCTCTCTAGGTTAAAAGCTGTTTTGTCAAACCCATGTAAGTTACAGAACCACATCTGTCACTTTTCTATTTCACTCGTATAGCATGCAAGCAGCAGCTTTCTTACTTTCTCTGATGATGGCCCTTTAGCGTCAGAGCTTGTCTTCATTGGCAGCTTCATTAGGAAAAGGATATACTTCAAGAAATCCTATAACAAACACAGCAAAGAATGTGAAAAATGTAATGCATTCTGTTCTAAACATCAATAGTCTAATCTTTTTTAATTTTATTTTATTTCTCTTTAAAGAAACAGTCTTCTCCACCATCCCATTTGAAAAAAAACAAACAAACAAGGGATCTTACCAAAACGACACTGAAAGGCAGTTTGCATAAGCTCTCCTGCAAGTATATGTCACTGAATGGGCAACACAAGATCAGATTTCTGAGTAACAGTCAAGCGCAAATTCTGAATACTTCACATCCCCTTTGCACACAAATAAAAAAAAAAAAAAAAGAAGATTTTGCACGATTCAAAAACAATACAGGCAATAAGAAACAAGACACTTTTGGCAAGTAATAAAGGATACACAAAGTGTTGCTTAGGCTCTGACAATGGACACTCGTCCATGATGTCTTTGTCAAAAGTCTTTTCGGCCTCTATGCCATCTACTGCATGCGCCAAAGCTTCATCACTTGTGCTTCGTGCAGAAAATAAAAGAAGACATTGCATGATCATACATCCATATACATTATATTTTATACAATTTTGCATTTGTACTTATCCTAAGCCTCCAAATGATGTGTACTGACAGGTGTTCACATCCAGAAAATAACCAGGCATAGTATTATTCCAGTGAAAGCAAAGTAAAAGACAATAAAACAAAAAATGGTAGACAGATGATTGTGAACTTACAGGGAACAATTAAGTAAAAGCCCATAGAAAACATAGTTATATGTGTAATTTACTAGTGTGAATGAGCAGATCCCTACTAAAATAGCTTCAAATATTTGATAGAAATCTAGCAAATGCGCTTTACCGATCACTCAATATACACAGTAAGTTTCTTACGTCATAATGCAGTGTAAGGCCTTGATCAGGCATGACTCTGGTACCTCGTCCAACAATTTGAGAGCTTTGTGAATCAAAGCCACTTCCTTTCTTTTCACCAGTGCATCAAACAAGATACCAACGTTACTGGAAAATTAATTGGCATGCTGTGATGTACAAAGAAATAAAAATACAGCCAGGAATCCTATTTTAAAGATGCTGGATATAAATGATGCATTTTGAGCCTATTACTTTTATTTCTCGGGAATTTGCAGTTATCTCCATCGATATGCTCTAATACTGTGCACATCTGCAAGAATATTAATCAAAATACATTTTTATTTAAGAGCTAGGCATAGAAAAAAATTATAACAGGTCTACTAAAACATAGATGCAGGCCTACTCAAAAATAAAAAAAAAAAAAATCCACCTCCTCCTTCAAAATTGTGCCAAATGGTTGATCTGCTTGAATATGTTGGACAAGAGAACACAAACCAGAATCAACCTGTTCTCTGATGATTTAGAAATTACTTCTATTGGTGTTTGTCTCTAGACAACAGTAAAGGCCAGCTTATGGTTTAGAAAACCTGTAGCAGGTACACTGCCAGGCACTGAAAAGAATACTAATACAAGTCCTTACACACAAATATGCGCATGTACTTAACCTGTTACACATCTGGAATTAAATACTGTGACCTGTGCAGTTGACTCCATGAATATTTTTTAAGTTGTCTAGTGTATGGTGCAGTTTGGTCTACCAGTTTCAGGACAGAGTTACCTTTTAAACTATGTGATTGTGTTGATGGTGTAAGAAACTGTGTGCATTATGCCTTTCTCTTCCACCTATTAAATCTGTTTGCTCTTTTTCAAATAAACTTATTATAATGATTAGAAAACATGCATGCTTATGTAAATATAACTGACAGGCATGAACCTGGAATGCATTTATATATGATATGGGAATGGGGTTGGAGCAGCTCAGATAATTGCAAAAGAACAAGTTAAATTAAAATCAGCCTAAAACATGCATTTAAAAAAGATTAAAGCAGACCACTGTTCTCAATACAGCAGCAAGAGGCTCTTTTTTACCTTGATGTAATGCATTTTTGTGAAACAAGAAGTTCTATCTCTGCTCTCGGCCAGAAATTTGTCTCTGAACAGCAGCGCAAAATAAGCAAGGATACTGCACTAGTAGCAGCCCAATCTTTCAGACCCTCCTGCAGTATGTCCGTTACTTTACAAAACACTTCCTTAAAAGTTGTGTATGTTGATGTCTGAAGAAAAAATACAGAAATATATTAACATTCCTTTAGTTAAGCAATAATACTTTTTAAACATATTATAGAGAATAAAAAGCTTTTTTTTTTATTTAAGTGGCTGGGTTTGTCTTATTTCAAAATAAAAAAAAATCTGATCAAACAAGCATGTATATGTGATAGAGGCCATTTCACCATATGCAACAGAGAATGTAACAGTGAGACTTAAGATGTGGAAGACAATATAGCATCCACTTAACCTTCAACAATGCTTACAAGATAAAATATTATCTTTTTCTTCTTTTCACATCAAGCACCTTACTGATTATATTATCTATTTTATATGCCTAAAACATAATGAGAAAACTTCTATGTCAATTACCTGTGAAGGGTCAATAAGACTTCTGAAAAAATCTAAAACCTCACTACCAACACTGCCAGATACTTGCTGAAATCACAGAAAAATAAGCAATGTTAAAATAAAAGAAACAAGAATGGGTTCAAGATTTTAAAGAGAAAAAAACGGCATAGCAAAGAACTTTCCCCAAAATTATTCTGAAATCTTTGACATTAAATTTTTTTAAATTATGAATTTTCCTTTAAAAACAAAATGCATAGTATGTTTAACATTTCTTTCATAAGCCAGATATAATGTTTAAATATGTTATATACACAAGCATTGCCAAAATAGAAGGTGCACATGTTTTAGCATGTAATCAGTGCTGATAATAAGCAAAATATGTTCCATTTAGCTACCTGACTTTCTGAAGTCTTCCATTCAGCGAGTGAGATATATGTTGGACATGATTCTATGGTGTTCACTGTCTCTGTCTGCTGACCTAATATGACTGCAAGAGTGGAAGAGTGGCACTCATAGCGATACATGCACAGGACTTTTCCTCCATGCACAAATATGTGATTTTGTAGACAAAAAACCTGCAAAGAAGTAAAAAAGCACTGTCCAATGTTAAAATTTGACTAAAAAAAAATAGATTGTCTACATTTTATAATCTTATGCATCAACTACTGTTTATAAGCCAGTAAATCGGTCCCTATTTCCTGCCTGTCACCAATACAGTGAGGAATGGCTGTCCTGGGTTCAGCTCTCGTCTTGGGCATGTTCTTTCTCTGCATGTAGCATCTGTTTACAGTGCTGGTTGCCTTGCTTAATTGTTGGCTCAGGGTAAAGCACCAATTCCCTCCCCACTCCCTATTTCTCCCCCTCATGTGCAACACAATCTCAGTGGAAAGCACTTTTAATCATGTTCAAGGTAGTTTGGCAATGCTGTTTTTATGCTAACATTTTGCTGGTTACATTACTTCTTAAAGACTTAAAAAGTGAAGGAAAAAAAACGAATTTCAACTTATATACTGAGACCCATCGAGTTTACTCTCACTTGCCTGTTTGCTAGATGTAAAACTTGGCGGGAGAGGCTGCCAAGCTTGCAGTGTTCCAAACTTAGCATCAAGTATGCCAATACCATCTGTTGAGAAACCAAAGGAAGATGTTAACATTAGGCATTTTTATTAGAAATGGCTACAGCATCTTGAACAGGTCTGGAAGTAAATACGAAGGCTATTCTTATCTGTTCTTACAATATTTTATTCTTACATAAATTTTCCCACTAAAACCAAGAAAGATGAAAACATTGTTCACAAGAACTGACTCCTGTTTAGCCAGCTGCTCTCAACATAGTGGCTATTTTGAGACTGCAATATCACCAACAAAACATTGATATCGTACAAATTGCAAACAGAAAGATAAACAGTAAAAGATAAAAAAAAAACAACAGCAACAAACAAACAAGGGGCTTTGAACTATTGTGCTTAAAGAGCAGTTTAGTAACAACAATAAAAATTCAACATTATGCTCCTTATGAAGAGTCATTTCTATTCAACCTCACCTTGTTCATCCTTTTGCAGCCCAACAATGACAACATGATCTTTAGAAAGGCAGACAAGGGAACAGCCAGCTTTTATTCCCGGTATTACAGCAGACTGGATATCTTCCTCTTGGGAACTTTCCGTCAAAAGTGTTTCCTTTAATGTTCCATCACTCCCTGGAAACAAATGGATCTATAAGTGCTAAGCATTTGAGATTAGCTATTAGATAGAGCTGTAAAGAAAGGTTTTATCAAAAATTCACAGATGAGATTGTAAATACACAATACTGACTGGTGTTGTCTTGTGCATACACACATGCATTCATACTCAAGAAATGAAAGGCAGCATGAGGAAGAGACAGGAAAAAAAATTTAGGGAAAAAACCCCTTTTATTCCAATGATAAAAATTAATATTTTGCTGTGTTTCAGTACTCACATAATGAGAAAAATCTCACAGCCTTTTGGTCAGGTTCTGCTGTGCACGCACAGCCAGAAAGTGCTCCATGTGAAAGAACTGTTGAGGTTTTCTGATGCCATCTCTGAGTGTCTAAGCTGTACCAGAAGCTGTAGACACAAAGTCTGTTTTCCTGCAAAGTTGAATTGCCTTAATTCTAGAAATGTTATCAAGAACAAATAATTAAAAAAAAAAAAAAAAAAAAAAAAAAAAAAAAAAAAAGAAGGAAAAAGAGACAAATGTGTAAAAAAATAATCTGCATATCTACAAAACCTGTTTAAAAATATTTGGATGAAAACAGTTTTAAATAATGGAGCTTTAATGTTTTTGCAAACGAAAAGGACAAGCTTCGCTTTTTAAAGATTCACCATATTTACTTTTCCCCTTTCAGAAGTAGAACAGTGATGATTGACCTCAAGACTATAGCCACTGAGAGACCACGAATAGATTGGTAATCATGCACAAGCAGTTCTACCATGACTGATAATATAAATTTTGTAATAAACTAAAACCAGTCAAATGAAAACTATACCTTATATTAGAAGGTCTTCTAGAACCCTATTTTAAAATTTTCTTTTAGATTTCAACTTTTTACTAATGTCTCTAGCAAACTTCATATCAAAACGATAAAATATTATGAATAAAAATGTACTTTAAGTTAACAAAAATCATTTATTATCTATATGATGGCATGCAGGAAAAAAGTGCGAGAATAGCAATAAGCTTACTTAGTTAATTACAAGTAAACGGGTCTAAATTTTATTTGCTATCAATTGTTTATGCTCAAATTATGATACACATTGTGAGATCATTTTTGAACTTACATGTTTAACAGAAGTTGTATAAAGAACACAAACACCTTCTGCAATAGTCACTGTAGAGCACCATGTGATTATCTCCCCTTGTTTCAGCAATGGTTCTTGGTCAGGTTTCACATTTCCTAGGAATTCTGTGTGACCATCTTCATACAGAATGATGGGGTTAAAGTTTGGGAGGCAGAAAAGCTTGTGTATGTTTGTTGATACCTGAAAATAAAGCAGGACGCTATCCTATGTTAGATGTCAGAAATCTTTCGAAGATAGCGATGCTTTTCAGGTTTCTTATCAACTTATGATAGGATTTCATCATTATCACTATCAGTATCATTTCTTATTGCCTTTGGAGCACCACCCACTTTCCTATCATTCTCTGTAATCTGCTAAACTCTGTCAGTCTCTTCAAAGGCAAAACATGAGGGCATGCAACACCATCCTAAGCACCAGCAGAAGGGTAGAGATATGAAAATCAGGCGCTTAAGCAAAAAAGGTATTAAAGGCGGAACTTCTTGTGGGTGTTTTTTCCAAAATAACTGATAGAGACTCTACTTCAAATTACAGCAAAACAAGTGTTCAGCACAACCGGAGATGACTTGGACAACGCACTTTAAATTAAAAAACTTATAAACTAGTAGAGGATATCTGGAGATGTGTCGCTGAACGACATAAATTTGACTCCGAACATGAAGAAAACTGAAAGAGACAGTAGTTCTGATGAAGATTTGGAAATGAATAATACAATTTGAATAACAAAATCCTACCATCATTGATAAATGAGGAAATAATTTACCATTAATGTTTGCACATTCAAAACAGGAATTGTTCTAATCATGGTACAGTTCCACACTGAGAAATGTGTTGTCTCTATAGACATGTTCATTCCAGTCTAAAACTGCAAGACTGACTCGTGTGTTATAACATATTTTTTATCATGTTCACTTTACATGTTTGTTATTCTGTGATATCAATTGTAGAATCAATAGCAGTGTTAATTTTTGTGTTTCCATTGTTAATACCGATGGACACTAGCATACATGCACATTACACTCAGAATTTAGGTGGAATGTACACAGACCGCAGATGTAAACACAGACTACAAGCCAAATATTGATATCCTCACTTATAAGGAAAAGAAAGATAAGAGATATAGAGAAAGATAAAAAAAAGCAATAAAAGTAAAGTTTGAAAATTCATTTGTCTTTATGTTTGTGTCATTTGCAGTGTTCATCCTTCTCTCCTATATATATTCGATTTTTGTTAATTTCTGGAGAATACATTCAGTCCTAACCATGACACTATGTTCAGATAAAAGTCATTTTGACTCAGCTCTCAGACCCTAAAGCAATGACTGGTAGGGTAAGAAAGACATTTCATTCCTAGGCTAGTGGGTAGTGCCTGTGACCTGTACCCTGCCTATTGTCCGGGTAGTAATTGGAGACGACTGGACACAAGTAGCCAGAACTGTGTGCACTCCTACCGTCCCTCACAGGGGCGATACCATTCAATTCTGTCGGCCAGAAGAAGTTCCACCTTTAAGTATGATCCTACTGAACAGAGGGGAGTGGCATCGAGCTGCATGTAATGAACCAGGTAATGGAGATATTTTACTTTGTTTCAGTTAAACTTAGGTCAGGGCTTTCTAACCTGAACTTGTACCTGACTTACCTTACGGTGTGCTACTTGTCCAGTCAATTTGGAAGACAATATCTCACTATACCTCACTTAATGGTTCATGGCATCATATGCTCTTGAGTAATGCATTGTGTTCCACTTCAGTTCTTCACAGCCATATCAACAATCTTAAGATATCCCCACACTCCATTTTTTCTACATCAGCTTGCTTCTTGTTATGATCCAGAAATATTTATAATGCCTCAGTATTCTCTTTGGACTCCCACATTGCTTACGTAGTTTTTTTTTCATAAGATACTAAAGATATTCTTAAAGCATATTATCTCTATTATTTTCTCATCTTTATGCCTACTTTACTACTATAGGCTTTACTTACATGACGTCTTTTGGCTTTGTCAAGGTTTTTTATGCCATCTTGCCATAGTCGAATCTCCTGCAAATAAATTAAAAATAGTAAGATTATTGTAATAATAACCTTTGTTATAAAATAATCAAAATCATTCAAACTATTTTTTTCCAGCATTACATCTCAACTGAAAATTTATGACAAAAAGCAATAAGCAAAGAATAAAATCTGATATTCCATGAAAACGTAAGGCTCAGAATTCTTAGAAAATACCTAAAAAGCAAAGCATAGAGAAGCTTATTTTACGCATCTTAATAAAGGGCTCCTTACCTGTTTGTTTTGAACCAGAAGGTACTCTTCTCGAACATTATTCCAAACTGCTGGACTGGTCACCTGAACACCGTGTCTGATTGGGAGGCTTGTTAGAAGTTTACAATCTGATAGCTGAAAATAAAATTAAGATCATATACTGAAAACACAATTTTTTCCCACAGTAATATGGTTGCGTTATCGACTGTAAAGAACTATGTAAAATGTTACAATTCGATAATATACAACTATTTACGAAACTAGCAGTATCAAATAGTGTATTAATTTTTATTCCAGAAAAAACTCACGGCGATCTTAAACAATAACGCGTAATGAGCGGGAACATTATGTCACACACCTAACATATAACAAGTGTTTTTCATGGTACGAACAAATGCCATAGCAGCTTTTTCATTACATAGAATTCTGCAATACACGTGTTGTATGCGTTATCTTGTGTCAGATTCAGCACTATCTGAAAATTGACCTCAAATTCTGAAGACAACATACCTTAACTGTATTAATAAAACCCTTTTTATTCGAAATTATAATCGAATCTTCATCTTTCCCCGCTTCTACACCGAAAAGAGATGTTTCCACAGCAAATGGTATAGCTTCGAACAGAGTCGCCATGACAGACAGGAAGTAAGAATGGCTTGCGTTGTTACCGCATCTCAAACCATCACGGTTATACGTATGCTATGTTTAAAACATTTCGGAGGCAGCAGTGAAGAAAACGCTCATTGTATTAATAATTAATCAGAATTTAAATATTGTAAGTTTAATGAAGCTTGATCTATAAAAAAATCATTTTTTTTATTTGACGTCATCATTTTTGCGGTCTCGTCTGCTATACAACGGACAACGCTTTAACTACAACATATGGCTAAACGGATTGAAAGCTCTGGATGTGCTCACACATCCGATGGATTAGTAAACATTTTCTTGGGTTTATTTATCAAAACCAGCTCAAAGCATATTGTGAGTTGTATAACTTTGATTTTGCAATGTTATTTTATTTCGTATGTCCTGTACTGTTTCGTTCTTAACTTTTATTTCAAGTAAACTGCCAATCGAAGATTCACATGACCGATAGGCTCTATTTTCTTCGCTTCATGATCAGACGTTTGGTTTTGCTGCTGTACCTTCGAATAGTACGCTGATATTTTCAAAATATTCTATACCACTACCGACACTAGTTCATGCTGCTGTATGTCAGTATGTGGTCAGACGCTCTGTTTCGCTGCTGTTCTTTCCAATAGTAAGAAATGTTCAAAGCTATTTGGCAGTGTTCAAACGTCCGATAGATTTTTAAACATTTTCTTGGGTTTATATATCAAAACCAGCTCAAGGCATATTGTGAGTTGTAGAATTTTGCTTTTACAATGTTATTTTATTTCGTGTGTCCTGTAATGTTTTGTCCCTTATGTTCAAAGCTATTTCTATCCATTCCCAGATTTGATGTCTGACTACTCTTTTCTAGCAAGAGCCTAGTGAAAAGTATGGAATCATTGCTGGTGCATAAAGCTACCTGATAAGCCAGTGTGACTCAGAGCTACTTATTATTTTGAGATGCCAGGCAAGAACTGTGCGATTCCAGGATGCCCTGCTTTTAAAAGTCGACACAAAGGCTTATCATTTTTCCGGATAAGAAGACTAGATGATAAAGACTGAGAAAAAGCTCTTGTGAGTGCTGTGAATCCTTGTGATTCTAGCTTCAACATTGAAAGAGCGACATTTCAAACCGGAATGTTATATTGAAGGTAAGACACCTTGTGAGATAAATATAATTTTTACATTTTAGAATAATTCGCCTTTCCAGTGGTTCTAAGTATTAATGTGCCAGATGAAAAGATTCATAGTCGTAAAAATAATCAAACTATTAATCAACTTATAGTATCAGCATTGTTTAACACTGCTGTTTTGAAACTGCTGATCGAGTACTGGATATGGTGCATATTAGAGAGAGAGAGTGCACGCGTGTGTGAGTGAAGAGAATAAATAACCTATTACAATATTTAATTTCTTATAATATAACCAACCCAAGGTAAAACAAAAATTGAGAAGTAAATTAAACGATGCATTTTTGTAGACAATAATATTATGAATAGGATTACTTAAATTCAAACCCTATTTAGCAATGGATCATTTAAAAATAAATCAGAACACATAATCTCAATATGTTCCTTCTGCAAAAGTAGCTTTTGGAGGCTGGAATTAATTCAGCAAATTAATGTTAACATTATGACTTTTAAATTTTGTTTGCTTGGCCTAACTTCAGTGAAATGGGGTAGGGAAAGGGATGCCAAAACCAGTGAGCTAATGCGTTACTTAAGTTAAATTAGCTTGTGATGACAACTGCTCAAAAGATCAGATACAGGTCTTGGCGCCTAATATTAATCTGATATATTGGATACAATCTGCTATTATTTCTCCATGTGGATCGCTCTACCTATATTCTACCTTCAGGTAAAGGCAGTTGTCGTCAGCTTATCCCAGGAAGTCTACCCATGGAGTTTATGCCAAAAAAGACCGTTGAAACACCCAAGCCTGAAACTAGGAAGCCACCAGTGAGCATTAATTTATCATTACTATGACACGAGACAGCCACTGTCAAGAGCAATGCATAAATGATAATGTGTCACATTCTCTCTCTCTTATTCCTACTCTACTTATTTAATGTTCTTCAGATTGAGTCATTACATACACTTGAATTATCCTAAAATGTAAAGTAAAACCAACACTGCATTATTTCACTTTTCAGACTCAGAGCCCACTTCCAGAACCTGTTGAGAGAGTGAAATGCTACATTTACAGAGAGGTCCGCAAGGCAGCAGTTAAAGAGCTACCTTTTCCATGGCGCCTGCTGTCGGATACCAGTGACAACATTATTCTAGGTACTTTTTCAGAAAATTTCCAAGTGAGAGTGAAAGTAACAATCATGCCAGATCTTGCAGTTAGAGTCCATAACTTTACAAGAAACATTGAAAAAACTTCAGTTACTGAGCTCTTAAAAAGAATATCCTCTTTGCAACTTTGTGTTGGTGTAACAGATCATGCTTTGCAGAATTTTGCTGAATTGCTTACTGTTGACAGTCAGCAACTGTATTTCACACATATACAATATACAACAGATGAAATAGGCAACATAACACATTTGTCTTCAGTTAGGTCAAAATCTTGTGAACTGTTGTTAGAATCAGAATGTGAATTGTGCAAACAATGTGGATACACGCAAACCCTTCTCAAAAAGAAACTGAGACATGTACAAGAAAACAAAAGTAAGCCACTTTCAAAGAACACTCCACTTCAGCGTGTAAGCTATCATTAGGCATCAGCATGTGTCTTACAATTTCATTCACTATCAGTAACATCACTCATAACTATCTGGTCAGGGAGCCATTCAGGAATAGTAGAGCGTTGAAAGATGGAAGTCGAGAGAATGGAGAAACACAATATGGATGATGTAGTGCAGGCTGTTGAGAATTCAGCACTGGTAACATCACCACATATGGGAGTAGGTCAAGGTGGTATTGTGTGTAATAATGTTGATGTTGATGTGAATGTTGTAATTGATTTTGTTGCAGAGATGAAGCCAAGAAAGCAGCGTGTGACATGTCGTTGCAAGAACCTGAAGAGAACACAAAAGAAGGCTTCCTGTAATAACGAAAATGGAGACTTTGCTTCAGAGACTAAAAAGAAACAGAAGACAGAAAAGCCCATTGACGGAATTGATGTGTTTGCAGCAATGTTTGGACACAAGACTGAACGAACCACTGTAACGTTTTGGGAAGGGTGTGTTACGAATGTATGCGAGCGCGTGTAAACATCTACATGTAAACCACGCTCCACGCACTCTTCCAACTTTTTCAACAAAAAGGTCCGGCCAACGGTTAGCACATTTAATGCTTAACGTGAAAGAAATGGAACGATGGGAGAAAGGAAAGATAAAACACAAGATAAATATGACGTTTAAACCCTGCGAGCGTGCTTCCATGCGTTCTTGTGTGCTTGCATGCGTGTGCTTGCATGCTTGCTTGCGTGCTTGCATGCGTACTTGCTTGGGTGGGTGCTTGTGTGCGTGCTTGCATGCGTGTGTGCTTGCATGCTTTCTTGTGTGCTTGCTCGCGTGCTTCCTTGCTTGCGTGCGTGCCTTCTTGCTTGCGTGCTTGCTTGTTTGTTTGTGTGCTTGCTTGCGTGCGTGCTTGCTTGTGTACGTGCTTGCGTACGACTGAGTCCTGTCTGAGAAATAGGACTGAAACCAGTAGAGTGGAGACCCTGAGATGCCATAGATAGTACTGAGTTTCAAACAAACAAACAAACAAACAGAAGCATGCCCATTTGCACTGTAGACCCACAGAAATACCTCTTTCTGAATGTGACACCTGTTTACAGGGCTGACCATCAATGGTTTTTATCTGCTTTCCTCCATCGTGTGTGCATGAGCAAGAGAGAGAGTGTGTGTGTGTAACGGAGATAGTTATAAGTGATGTTACTGATGTAACCGAGTGGTGAGGGGTTGTATAGTGACGACAACAGTCCAACACTCGAACCAAAAAGGCAGGAACAGTCAGCAGGTGTGCGACCCTTTTGTTCTTGTACGATGGTCACGGCTGCGTCATATCGCCCGAGGCGCTAGAGGTCGGGGCTGTCTCTTCTTCGTCGTGTAGCTGTGCGCGCTGTCTCCTCCGCCGACTCTGTTCTGTCCTTTCGTTGTTTTAGTAGGAAAGTGCTTCCACCTTACGGCGATTTCGCACTATGTGGGGGGAGGGGAGGGGGGATTGGTGTTTTACGCCATGCTAGCAACTATGGCTATATCACTGCAAGGCAGCCAGCCCTGTAAACAGATGCCACGTGCAGAGAAAGAACAGCGTGCCCGAGACGAGAAATGAACTCTGGGCAGCCAACCTTCACTGTATTGGTGACAGGCGCTAACCGTTGCGCCACCGGGCCGCTGTATTCTGTCCTTTCGTTTCAGCTCTGCCCTTATATACCTCTGGGAAGGGGAAAACTTTGCGATGATCTGATACGGTCGGGGCAATACACCGTTTTTCCCTAGCCAATCACCGCTCATTACCATCTCTCGCCCTGCCCTAGCAGATCCCGCCAAAACTAGCAACAACGCCGGACTACCGGCCCTCTACACTGATAGCGAATGAAATTGTAAAACGCATGTTGATGCCTAATGATAACTCATGTTACATGCTAGAGATGCTTGACAATGAGAAACAAAAGTAAGAATTTTGGAATTCCATCGGAAATATGGCTTTATTGTTGAATCTGGGTAAATACGCGCACCACATTAAATACTTTCCACTAGGCTCTTGCTGGAAAAAAGAGTAGTCGGACATCAAATGTGGGAATTGATACAAATAGCTTTGAACATAAGCGACAAAACATTACAGGACACACGAAAAAAAAAAAAACACATTAAAAGCAAAATTCTACAACTCAAATGCTTTGAGCTGGCGTTGATTTATAAACCCAAGAAAATGTTTACTAATCCACACACACAGAACTTTCGATCCGTTTAACTGTGTAAGCAAACATCTGGCCATGGTGCACGAGCGTCACTTAAGTTCCCACGCATTCGCAGACTCAACCGGACATATAGATCTGCCCGGACGTTTTCATCCAAGGTATTGCGTGTAAAAACAACAACAATAACAATAGTAATGCGAATATAAACTAATACTACAGCATCATGATCAAGATGGATAGCACACTCTGCACAGACCATCAATAATTAAAGAAAGAGAACAGGGAGTGGACAGTGAGGTACATATCGGGACTCTGAACAACATAAAGATGTGGTACAAAAGTAAAAAGTAAAGCAATGAAAATGTCCAGGCATATTGGGTCTAAAAATGTCCGGGCATAGTGCGTGTAAAAATGTCCGGGCATAGTGCGTGTAAAAATATCCAGGCAAAGTGCGTGTAAAAATGTCCGGCATAGAGCAAGATAGAATGTCTGGGTAGTTCTAAATGTCCGGGTATGGTCTGCGCATGCGCATGAAGCGAAACTTTGGAACACATGTCCCAGCAGAGAATGTTAATAAATGGGATTTCTGGAATGAAAGCTTTAGCTGATGCATCACCAGAAAATTGCATGTGACTGCTACACCTGTTTATTTTGAGTAATGCAAAAATGATAAAGGTCCTTAACAACAACAACTACAACGACGACAACAACAATAACAATAACAATAATACGAATATAAACTAATACTACACAGCATCATGATCAAGATGGATAGCACACTCTGCACAGACCATCAATAATAAAAGAAAGAGAACAGGGAGCGGCCAGTGACGTACATATCGGGACTACGAACAACATAAAGATGAGGTACAAGAGTAAAAACTTATCGCAATGAAAATGTACAGGGATATTGGTTGTAAAAATGTCCGGGAATAGTGCGTGTAAAAATGTCCGGGAATAGTGCGTGTAAAAATGACCGGGCATAGTGCGTGTAAAAATGTCCGGGTCTGGGCATAGTGCGTGTAAAAATGTCCGGGCATAGTGCGTGTAAAAATGTCCGGGAATAGTGCGTGTAAAATGACCGGGCATAGTGCGTGTAAAAATGTCCGGGTCTGGGCATAGTGCGTGTAAAAATGTCCGGGTCGGGCATAGTGCGTGTAAAAATGACCGGCAAAGTGCGTGTAAAAATGACCGGGCATAGTGCGTGTAAAAATGACGGGCATAGTGCGTGTAAAAGTGACCGGGCATAGTGCGTGTAAAAATGACGGGCAAAGTGCGTGTAAAAGTGACCGGGCATAGTGCGTGTAAAAATGACCGGGCCATAGTGCGTGTAAAAATGACCGGGCATAGTGCGTGTAAAAATGTCCGGGCATAGTGCGTGTAAAAATGACCGGGCATAGTGCGTGTAAAAATGTCGGGCATAGTGCGTGTAAAAATGACCGGGTCCGGGCATAGTGCGTGTAAAAATGTCCGGGAAAAGTACGTGTAAAAATGACCGGGCATAGTGCGTGTAAAAATGTCCAGGTCTGGGCATAGTGCGTGTAAAAATGACCGGGTCTGGGCATAGTGCGTGTAAAAATGTCCGGGCAAAGTACGTGTAAAAATGACCGGGTATAGTGCGTGTAAAAATGTCCAGGTCTGGGCATAGTGCGTGTAAAATGTCCGGGTCCGGGCATAGTGCGTGTAAAAATGACCGGGCAAAGTGCGTGTAGAAATGACCGGGCATAGTGCGTGTAAAAATGACCGGGCATAGTGCGTGTAAAATGTCCGGGCTTAGTGCGTGTAAAAATGACCGGGCAAAGTGCGTGTAAAAATGACCGGCATAGTGCGTGTAAAAATGACCGGGCAAAAGTGCGTGTAAAAATGACCGGGCATAGTGCGTGTAAAAATGTCCGGGTCCGGGCATAGTGCGAGTAAAAATGACCGGGCATAGTGCGTGTAAAATGACCGCGCATAGTGCGTGTAAAAATGACCGGGCATAGTGCGTGTAAAAATGACCGGCAAAGTGCGTGTAAAATGACCGGGCATAGTGCGTGTAAAAATGTCCGGGTCTGGGCATAGTGCGTGTAAAAATGTCCGGGTCCGGCATAGTGCGTGTAAAAATGACGGGCAAAGTGCGTGTAAAAATGACCGGGCATATGCGTGTAAAAATGACCGGCATAGTGCGTGTAAAAATGACCGGGCATAGTGCGTGTAAAAATGTCCGGGCATAGTGCGTGTAAAAATGACCGGGTCCGGCATAGTGCGTGTAAAAATGTCCGGGCAAAGTGCGTGTAAAAATGACCGGGCATAGTGCGTGTAAAAATGTCCGGGCATAGTGCGTGTAAAAATGTCCGGGCATAGTGCTTGTAAAAATGTCCGGGCATAGTGCGTGTAAAAATATCCAGGCAAAGTGCGTGTAAAAATGTCCGGCATAGAGCAAGATAGAATGTCTGGGTAGTTCTAATTGTCCGGGTATGGTCTGCGCATGCGCATGAAGCGAAACTTTGGAACACATGTCCCAGCAGAGAATGTTAATAAATGGGATTTCTGGAATGAAAGCTTTAGCTGATGCATCACCAGAAAATTGCATGTGACTGCTACACCTGTTTATTTTGAGTAATGAAAAAATGATAAAGGTCCTTAACAACAACAACAACTACAACGACGACGACAACAACAACAATAACAATAACAATAATACGAATATAAACTAATACTACACAGCATCATGATCAAGATGGATAGCATACTCTGCACAGACCATCAATAATATAAGAAAGAGAACAGGGAGCGGCCAGTGACGTACATATCGGGACTACGAACAACATAAAGATGAGGTACAAGTTGTAAAAATGTCCGGGCATAGTGCGTGTAAAAATGACCGGGCATAGTGCGTGTAAAAATGTCCGGGTCTGGGCATAGTGCGTGTAAAAATGTCCGGGTCTGGGCATAGTGCGTGTAAAAATGACCGGGCATAGTGCGTGTAAAAATGTCCGGGTCCGGGCATAGTGCGTGTAAAAATGACCGGGTCTGGGCATAGTGCGTGTAAAAATGTCGTGCAAAGTGCGTGTAAAAATGACCGGCATAGTGCGTGTAAAAAATGTCCGGGTCTGGGCATAGTGCGTGTAAAAATGTCCGGGTCTGGGCATAGTGTGTGTAAAAATGACCGGGCATAGTGCGTGTAAAAATGTCCGGGTCGGGCATAGTGCGTGTAAAAATGACCGGTCTGGGCATAGTGTGTGTAAAAATGTCCGGCAAAGTGCGTGTAAAAATGACCGGGCATAGTGCGTGTAAAAATGTCCGGGTCTGGGCATAGTGCGTGTAAAAATGTCCGGTCTGGGCATAGTGCGTGTAAAAATGTCCGGGTCTGGGCATAGTGCGTGTAAAAATGACCGGGCATAGTGCGTGTAAAAATGTCCGGGTCCGGGCATAGTGCGTGTAAAAATGACCGGGTCTGGGCATAGTGCGTGTAAAAATGTCCGGGCAAAGTGCGTGTAAAAATGAAAGGGCATAGTGCGTGTAAAAATGTCCGGGTCCGGGCATAGTGCGTGTAAAAATGACCGGGCATAGTGCGTGTAAAAATGACCGGGTATAGTGCGTGTAAAAATGACCGGGTCCGGGCATAGTGCGTGTAAAAATGACCGGGCATAGTGCGTGTAAAAATGTCCGGGCAAAGTGCGTGTAAAAATGACCGGGCATAGTGCGTGTAAAAATGACCGGGCATAATGCGTGTAAAAATTTCCGGGCATAGTGCGTGTAAAAATGACCGGGCATAGTGCGTGTAAAAATGTCCGGGCATAGTGCGTGTAAAAATGACCGGGTCCGGGCATAGTGCGTGTGAAAATGACCGGGTCTGGGCATAGTGCGTGTAAAAATGTCCGGACATAGTGCGTGTAAAAATGACCGGGTCCGGGCATAGTGCGTGTAAAAATGACCGGGTCTGGGCATAGTGCGTGTAAAAATGTCCGGGCAAAGTGCGTGTAAAAATGACCGGGCATAGTGCGTGTAAAAATGTCCGGGTCTGGGCATAGTGCGTGTAAAAATGTCCGGGTCCGGCATAGTGCGTGTAAAATGACCGGGCAAAGTGCGTGAAAATGACCGGGCATAGTGCGTGTAAAAATGACCGGGCATAGTGCGTGTAAAAATGACCGGGCATAGTGCGTGTAAAAATGACCGGGCATAGTGCGTGTAAAAATGTCCGGGCATAGTGCGTGTAAAAATGACTGGGCATAGTGCGTGTAAAAATGTCCGGGCATAGTGCGTGTAAAAATGACCGGGCATAGTGCGTGTAAAAATGTCCGGGTCTGGGCATAGTGCGTGTAAAAATGACCGGTCCGGGTATAGTGCGTGTAAAAATGACCGGGTCCGGGCATAGTGCGTGTAAAAATGACCGGGCATAGTGCGTGTAAAAATGTCCGGGCAAGTGCGTGTAAAAATGACCGGGCATAGTGCGTGTAAAAATTTCCGGTCCGGCATAGTGCGTGTAAAAATGACCGGGCATAGTGCGTGTAAAAATGACCGGGTCTGGGCATAGTGCGTGTAAAAATGTCCGGGTCCGGCATAGTGCGTGTAAAAATGACCGGGCAAAGTGCGTGTAAAAATGACCGGGCATAGTGCGTGTAAAAATGACCGGGCAAAGTGCGTGTAAAAATGACCGGCATAGTGCGTGTAAAAATGTCCGGGCAAAGTGCGTGTAAAAATGACCGGGCATAGTGCGTGTAAAAATTTCCGGGTCCGGGCATAGTGCGTGTAAAAATGTCCGGGTCCGGGCATAGTGCTAGTAAAAATGACCGGGCACAGTGCGTGTAAAAATGACGGGCACAGTGCGGTGTAAAAATGACCGGGCACAGTGCGTGTAAAATGACCGGGCACAGTGCGTGTAAAAATGACCGGGCAAAGTGCGTGTAAAAAATGACCGGGCATAGTGCGTGTAAAAATACGGGCAGAGTGCGTGTAAAAATGACCGGGCACAGTGCGTTTAAAAATGACCGGGCACAGTGCGTGTAAAAATGACCGGGCACAGTGCGTGTAAAAATGACCGGGCACAGTGCGTGTAAAAATGACCGGGCACAGTGCGTTTAAAAATGACCGGGCACAGTGCGTGTAAAAATGACCGGGCACAGTGCGTGTAAAAATGACCGGGCACAGTGCGTGTAAAAATGACCGGGCATAGTGCGTGTAAAATGACCGGGCACAGTGCGTGTAAAAATGACCGGGCACAGTGCGTGTAAAAATGACCGGGCACAGTGCGTGTAAAAATGACCGGGCACAGTGCGTGTAAAAATGACCGGGCAAAGTGCGTGTAAAAATGACCGGGCATAGTGCGTGTAAAAAGGACTGGTCATAGTGCGTGTAAAAATGGCCGGGCAAAGTGCGTGTAAAATAAGTCCGGACATAGTACGTGTAAAAATGTTGTCAGACTTACAAATGTCATGATATGTCGTCCACAGTCTTTCTGGTAGAAATTTTGCGTACGATAGCCTTTGGAGCTTTGTTTTGTTCTAACTTACTCTCTTTCTTTGGCGTCGCTTGTCAAGTCTCACTTTCCGTCGATTTACTGTACAGGTTATGAGTGATTCCTGCTTTAGCTTTTTATGTAATTCATCAGCAACATTTTTCTCAACAGCTTTGTTGCTGTAGATCTTCATTTGTGTAACAGTGTTGTAGGTGCTGGTATATTTTACTTTGTATTTAACTCTTGCCTTGCACATGATTAGTTAATTACTTACTATTGTGATTCCACGTTACTAACAAACTTCAGTGGAAGTTCTCCAGTATTTGTTCCAGCAGCATTAATGGAAGTCGCGAGAGATTGGAGAAAAACAGGCTTGAAATCGAGCATATATGCACATACATGTCAGCCGTTAAATATTGGGAAGGTGCAGTTGAAACGGATAAAAAGAGAATACGGAGGGCATCAAAGAAACACATTTTGGAAAGTGAGTTTTTTGGTTTTACTCCATTTTGTTGTCATGTGCCTCAATAGAAATTACAAACTTATGTAATTGGTAGGCCAGCTTGTGTGTTTTATAAACTTGCAAGGCAAGTATGCATGTCAGTTTCATGTGTGTTTTAAAGTTCGTGTATAGGTGCAACATAGCTTTTTAACTGTTGCTAAGCCCATTCACAGAAGTCTGTTATCTGAGATCGCTGTGGGGGAGATGCTGTGCACCGTGTGTTAAGTAGACTGCCCTCGTCCGTCTCCTCCAGGTCCTTGTCTGTCTGTGTGACGTGTCTGTACAGTTCCCAGGAAACCAAGTCTCTCTGTGTGACGTGATGGTTACATCGGCCACAACACAGGGTGTTTCCAAGACAGAGGTTATACTGTCATGAAAAGTGTGTTTTATTTGTCTGTTGGCAAGAAATGCGCGTTTGACCTGTGTGTACTAAGGTGAGCTTGTCCTGCCTCTGTTGGCACCAAGAGTCTTTGCTGTGCTTGCAGTAAACTGTACCGAGGGCACACGCATCAACTACGGCAAGAGAATCTGGGAAGAGTGCCCTCTGGGACCTACCAGGACGAACCTTACCAGACAAGCTGTAAGAACTGTTCCGCAGGAATGAGTACAAGTACCAATGGCACGAGACTGGCCTCGGACTGTGAGAGTAAGTATACTTGTGCCTAGGATTGAAAAACTGTGCACCTCTGCACTAGTCAAATGTTTCTGGACATGAAAAGTCAACGCAGGCAAAAGGTAAAACCAGGAGAAGACTAAACAGACATAGGTCACAAAGTTGTAGATTCTGACGAGAAAAAAGAAGACGTGCCTTGACATTTAATGCATCCTTCACACTGCAATTCTGCCCAATGTTCTCTTTTATCTTTCAGTGGTTTTCTTCCTGTACTGTTAGTTTCTTTCATCTGTTCCTTTTCTTAAAATGCACGCAATCTACATACGGTATACATTCAAGAAAACCTTCAATGAGGGAGTAGGTTGTCTCATGTCGCCAATGAAAGGTTTTCATGCTGACCTTCACCCCTGGGTCTCGCAGCGTTTTGCCAGATTGGCTTTGAGAAGAACTCGGTGACAGACACGTGTGATGAATGCCAGAGAGGCTTCTACAAAAATAACAACAGCTACCTGCTCATGGACTGCATTCTTGTGTCCCACGGACTATGCCACGCTCAACAACGGGTCGAGCCAGGTGTCGGACTGCATTGTTCGTAAGTGACTCCGCCAGTACGTCACCTGCTTGACCCTTGAACTCTCCAACAGTGACGTACTGAGTTACAACAGCATCAACACGTACAAGCACATGAAATGAGCTTTCCGCTTACTAATTATTTTCTGGAAGGTACTTGCTGCCTGATACTGTGTTGATTTGAATTTCAGTTGGGAAGACATGGAAGTCTACGCTGCAAAACAAAAACATAATACAACGTTTGTCAATCTCGTGTAGCAGCTTTTGTGATTTCTACTAAGATAACTCAAAATTTGAAACAAGTAGCTGAAAAGAAAAGCTGTCGAGAAAAAGTATTTTCCCTCCTTCACTATAGGTCTCACTATTACGGCAATCTCCATTTCGCACCTGTAATTTCGTTCCCATGTCCATTGCACCACAGACTCTCAGCGCGTGCAAGCACCTCTAGAGGCTTCGCGTGACGCAGTGTGTCACGTGACTAAATGCACCCTTGTGTGTATGTGCAGGTAACTGCAGCCCGGGCCAGTACATACCTATGGGAGGCAGCAACTGCAACCTGTGTGACTACGGCCTGTACCAGCCCTACTGGTGGCAGTCACACAGTGTCTCAAGCGTGCGAAGCAGGTTCGTTTCCCAGCTCGAGTGTCTGTGAGTGTCGGCCATCCACATCACCCGCTCTCTCTTCCCGTATCACCAAACATAACAATAATGAATATTAACATTTGTACAGCGCTAATTGCCCGCTGATTTATTGCACTAGCAACTCCATTGACACACTCACACAACACAAGCACCATGCTCAGTGTCCAACAGATGGCGTGTGTTACTGTCTGTTATTGTGCTATTGTGTTAGTGCAGTGGTTCTCAAAGCGTTTCAGACCGCGGACCACTTTACTTAAGTAAAAACTATGGCGGACCACCAAGGCCTAAAAGTCAGTCTGTACTATGAATTTCAAATTTAAATTGCCGCATTTGTTTCATTTTAATTCAAAACTAAATGTCCTTTTGTAAAAGTAATATAGTAATAAGATGACATAAAACTACGTACACCTCGTTCTTTGTAATTAAAATGTTAATGCGAGGAATGCATCACTTTAAACATCACTTTGCTGACATATGACGACTGTCAGCCGCGGACCACACTTTGAGAACCACTGTGTTAGTGTATGTTAGTCACGCATGCTCAAAGGCTTATGGAATGGAGACCAACATGGAGAAGAGCAAGGTCATGGTGAACAGCACTGGAAAAGAAAAGGCAGAAATCAGCTTGGACGGGCAGAAATTGGAAGAGGTAGAGTCCTTCAAGTATCTCGGCTCGATTCTCACCAAGAACGGGCTTAGTACAGATGATATTCGTTCACGCATTACGGCCGCAATAGCGGCCCTGATGAGATTACATAAAGTGTGGGATAGCAATAAGATATTCCAAACCAAATTCGTTCTGTATAAGTCTCTGGTCATAGCAGTTTTTCTATACGGATGTGAGACATGGACATTGCATCGAACGCATGAGCAATGCATCCAATCGTTCGAAATGCGATGTTTCAGACGAATGTTGCGTATCTCCTACAGAGAGGAGAAAACAAACGAATGTGTACGAAACCTGGTTCGTAGCTTGGTGGGACCCCAGGAGTCACTCCTCACGGTCGTGAAAGGTCGGAAAGTAAAATAGTTCGGCCACATAATCAGGCATGGCGGAATTCCAAAAGTCGCAACGCGAGGCCTGGTGGAGGGCAGTAAAAGGGCAGGTGGGCAAAAGATTACTTGGGCGAGTAATGTCAAAAAGTGGACAGGTCGTTACCTCCAGGAGATGTGCAGAATGGCGCAGGACCGGGGTCAGTGGCGTGGTTTCGTTAAACGACAGAACTTCATAGTTTCGCCTACGACAGGTCGGAGCGGGACCTAACAGCTCCACAGATACTATGACAGCCTGTCTTGGTCCTCGCCGTATGTTAGTGATATGCAAGGCAGACAGGATGAGTTTTCAACTCCAAGTAGGAGTAAGGACATCATAAAGCATTGTCGCAAACTTTGTGTCTAACACAACAGCAATCGCTACGCGCGCGTACTCTGTCTCAGTTAAGGTTTTCCCCCTGTCCGTCCGTCCGTCCGTCCGTCCGTCTGAAGATAAGGATGATGAAGTCACGTGTTCATGTTTCAGTGGACTGTCCCGCTGGTCAGCAGTTACTGGAGAATGAGACAAGGTGCGAGAAGTGTCCAATCGGCTTCTACAACACTGACCTCAACCCGGAAAGCTCTACGTGCGTCTTGCGTAACCTTGACCTGATCACTCCTTCCACCGGGTCAACTTCGGAACGGGACTGTACCATACGTAAGCAGTCTTAAGTTTGCTTTGCGTCGTCCAAAAGACAAATAGAGGAAAAAAAAATTGTCATCAGCCTGTTCATCGAATTTCGTCTATTTGTTTGTTCCTCGTAACACCTTGCTTCTTAGCCTCACACAATGTGCTGCCCACGACGATAGAGCTTTTTTTTTTTTTGTTCGTCTCGATTATTTCACCGAACTAATTTCAATGATCTGAAGTAAAATGTCACTGCAGATGGCGAAAGCTAGTCAGATGTTATATGGGAAATCATTTTGACCCTGGGTGGCTTCATGTAGACTAGACTAATGGTCACATGTTCCGGTTGTACAATTTTCACTTAGTACCGGGTTGGCCTGTTTAACACGAGACTGATGTTTACATTCATGTAGCTACATACAATGGACATGTTTCTAACATTGCAGATGGAGACCCCGCTGTGTACAAGGCCTGATACCCGCCTCACAAGAAGAATAATTAACCAAAGTCCATGTAGACCCGAGTGGACTGTAGTGTCCGACTGAGGCGAGGATTTTTACTGTCTTTGAGTCATGTGCAAGATGCTACAACCCACCATCCATGCTTCAACTGACTTGTATCATAGTTGTGACTGCTTGCAGATGGTCCTGTGTGCAAGTCATCAAGTGGTGTCTTCTCAATCTTGTCACCGACACCATGTTTGACATCATCTACATCACGATGAGCCTAACAGTGGCACTGTCAGCTATGCCAAATATTGGAATAGTTCGTTGATAAATGTCAGTGAAAAGTTGAATTTAAAAGATCGGAGCCTATACGATCATACGATCTGCCTCCAGACATACGATCTGCCTGCAGAGGATGTAATGACAGTACATTGTTCTTTAAACTTGTATTCACACCATGTTCACCTTTCTGCACCACAAGGTTCGTGTCATTCTTTCGCCGAAAATGTGACTTTCATGGAATGACTAGAAGGTATTTTTATTTTGTATGTTTGGCATAAACTGAAGTGTACATATATATGGTATTGGAAATGATAGCTTGAACTTTACTTCAGTTTATTCAGTCAAAACATTTACAATTCATCCCTAGCTTTCACTGTTGCTCTATCCAACACACTCGCAATTAATCTTCACAAAACTTCAGACTTTCTGACCTCCTGGTGCGTATACAATGCTTTGACAGAAAATCCGAATGTCTTATGTAAAACATGGAAATAACGGGCAGTTCACTGCCACTGTGACACCTGCCAAGGTACCAACAACTTTGTTCGCTGTGGTAAAAGCTCTTCCTTCACCGCGGGTAGAAGAGCCGTTGTCATCTAACAAGAATATACTTTCAAATCCAAACTAACTGAATGTTGTCAGTTGAGCTAACAGACGATCAAACGAGTCAGTGAATATGTGAGTTTAAAAAAGACTTTCCTTTCTATTTCTGTATTCGATTAAAATTGCAAACGGTTTGAAAATTAACGGATTAAAGTTAGAATATATTGGATATAATCAATGTGTTTATCATTGCTTGGGATAGAAAGATAGCAAGTTGATGTGTGGGGGCAGGATGGAAGGGGTGATACAATCGTGAGATCAGTGTCTTAATGTTGTGAATGCGACTAGTCTGGCTCTCTCTACACTATTGCCTTCACACAGTCCACACTACAGTTGCAGTCTCATTCGTCGGTTCGGGTATTTTTCTCTGACTTGATGGTGACGCCTTCTGTGATTATATTGTGTAGTAACTCTAAGGCCAGGTTTAAATTGAAGCTGGAAAGGAAAAGATTTTTGCCCACCTACGGAACAAGAAGGTAAGCTAGTAGTTTAGATAAACTAATTTGAGAGTACGAGAATTAACTGCAGTTCACAGCCATCTGCTAACGCAGTTGCTCGTCTAATTAACAACATCTAAGCATTAACAAACTGTCACACCGAGCTTGATATTACAATGCATTGAAAACCGCGAGAATACCATGCAGTGCATCTTACCGCCAAAAGAACCTGGACTTTATGAATGAATAAAATCTCCGCTAGGACACTGTGCAAGTGAATATGCTATTTCTCTACTAATAATAACACACAATACACACGTGGATCTATACGTGCATGCTCACGTCATGAAGTAGCCATACTCTCGGTGTACGGTCATCAGACGAGGAACAGAGTTGTCTAACTGGGATGTAGAGGAAGAATAGTTCCGAGAAATAATCAGGGCAGATGTTTGATTAATGCTTATGGAACAAATGTGTTTTTAGAGCACGTCTCAGGGATTCAATGGTAGGCATGAAATGAGAGAGTTCCACTGTTTTGTAGCACAATAACTAAAACTCCAGGGGAGCATAGAGCACCACCAGTATATTGCATGTGACTGCTACACCTGTTTATTTTGAGTAATGCAAAAATGATAAAGGTCCTGAACAACAACAACAACAACAACAACAACAACAACAACAACAACAACAACAACGACGACAACAACAAAAATAACAATAATACGAATATAAATTAATACTACACAGCATTATGATCAAGATGGACAGCATACTCTGCACAGACCATCAATAATAAAAGAAAGAGAACACGGAACGGCTAGTGACGTGCATATTGGGACTCTGAACAACATAAAGATGAGGTACAAGAGTAAAAACTTATAGCAATAAAAATGTCCAGGCATATTGGTTGTAAAAATGTCCGGGCATAGTGCGTGTAAAAACGTCCGGGCATATCGCTTGTAAAAATATCCGGGCAAAGTGCGTTTAAAAATATCCGGTCATAGTGCGTGTAACAGCATAGAGCAAGATAGAATGTCCGGGCAAATCTAAATGTCCGGGTATGGTCTGCGCACGCGCATGAAGCGAAACTTTGGAACACATGTCCCAGCAGAGAATGTTAATAAATGGGATTTCTGGAATGAAAGCTTTAACTGATGCATCACCAGTATATTGCATGTGACTGCTACACCTGTTTATTTTGAGTATTGCAAAAATGATCAAGGTCCTTAACAACAACAACAACGACGACGACGACGATGACGACGACAACAACAACAACAAATACAATAATACGAATATAAACTAATACTACACAGCATCATGATCAAGATGGACAGCATTGTCTGCACAGACCATCAATAATAAAGGAAAGAGAACACGGAACGGCTAGTGACGTGCATATTGGGACTCTGAACAACATAAAGATGAGGTACAAGAGTAAAAACTTATAGCAATAAAAATGTCCAGGCATATTGGTTGTAAAAATGTCCGGGCATAGTGCGTGTAAAAACGTCCGGGCATATCGCTTGTAAAAATATCCGGGCAAAGTGCGTTTAAAAATATCCGTCATAGTGCGTTAACAGCATAGAGCAAGATAGAATGTCGGGCAAATCTAAATGTCCGGGTATGGTCTGCGCACGCGCATGAAGCGAAACTTTGGAACACATGTCCAGCAGAGAATGTTAATAAATGGGATTTCTGGAATGAAGCTTAACTGATGCATCAACCAGTATATTGCATGTGACTGCTACACCTGTTTTTTGAGTATTGCAAAAATGATCAAGGTCCTTAACAACAACAACAACGACGACGACGACGATGACGAACGACGACACCAACAACAAACAACATAATACGAATATAAACTATTATACACAATCATGATCAAGATGGACAGCATTGTCTGCACAGACCATCAATAATAATAAGAAAGAGAACACGGAACGGCTAGTGACGTGCATATTGGGACTCTGAACAACATAAAGATGAGGTACAAGAGTAAAAAACGCAATAAATCAGGCATGAGCAATAAAAATGTCCGGGCAATAGTAAAATGCGAGCTAGTGCGTGTTAAAAAACGTCCGGCATATCGCTTGTAAATAATCCGGGCAAAGTGCGTTTAAAAATATCCGGTCATAGTGCGTGTAACAGCATAGAGCAAGATAGAATGTCCGGGCAAATCTAAATGTCCGGGTATGGTCTGCGCACGCGCATGAAGCGAAACTTTGGAACACATGTCCCAGCAGAGAATGTTAATAAATGGGATTTCTGGAATGAAAGCTTTAACTGATGCATCACCAGTATATTGCATGTGACTGCTACACCTGTTTATTTTGAGTATTGCAAAAATGATCAAGGTCCTTAACAACAACAACAACGACGACGACGATGACGACGACAACAACAACAACAATAACAATAACAATAATACGAATATAAACTAATACTACACAGCATCATGATCAAGATGGACAGCATTGTCTGCACAGACCATCAATAATAAAAGAAAGAGAACACGGAACGGCTAGTGACGTGCATATTGGGACTCTGAACAACATAAAGATGAGGTACAAGAGTAAAAACTTATAGCAATAAAAATGTCCAGGCATATTGGTTGTAAAAATGTCCGGCATAGGCGTGTAAAAACGTCCGTGCAATATCGCTTGTAAAAACTATCCGGCGGCAAAGTGCGTTTAAAAATATCCGTCATAGTTGCGTGTAAACAGCAATAGAGCAAGATAGAATTGTCGGCAAAATCTAAATGTCCGGGTATGGTCTGCGCACGCGCATGAAGCGAAACTTTGGAAAACACATGCCCGAGCAGAGAATGTTAATAAATGGGATTTCTGGAATGAAGCTTAGTAACTGATAGGCATCACGATTGCATGTGACTGCTCACCTGTTTATTGAGTATTGCAAAAATGATCTATAGGTGGACGATGTCGACCGATTGATCTTAGCTCACGAAACCTCGTAGGTGTAACCACAATCATATGATCAGCGACAGACCATTGACAGTGAAGCATTGGCATACACCAATTATTGGCCAGGCAATTAATATTCGGGCATAGTGCGAGTCGGGATATCGCTTATAAACAAAATATCCGGTATAACACAGAGCAATGTCGACATTTGAGCGAATTTGGAGAGCGTTCAAGTCACCAAAGGTTTATGCATTGTGACTGTAACTGTTATATTTTGTGCGATACAAGGCATAAGACGATGCGACCGGATGAACAACAATAACAATAATACGAATATAAAAACTGAACTACACAGCTCATGATATGGAAGAGGGACAGCGATTGTGCTGCACAAGACCGATCATATAATAAAAGAAAGAGAACACGAACGGCTAGTGACGTGCATATTGGGACTCTGAACACACATTATAAGATGAGGGTACAAGAGTAAAAATATAGCAATAAAAATGTCCAGGCATATTGGTTGTAAAAATGTACCGGGCATAGTGCGTTGTATAAAAACGTACCGGGCATATCGCTTGTAAAAATTTCGGGCATAAGTGCGATATAAAAATATCCGGTATTAGTGCGATGTAAGCAGCATAGAGCAAGATAGAATGATCCGCCAGGCAAATCTAGAATGTCCTCCGGGTATGGTCTGCGCCACAGCGCATGAGCATCGAAACTTTGGAACAATGTGTCCCAGCAGAGAATGTTAATAAACTGGGATTTCTGGAAATGGAAAGTATCTTAAACTGATGATGTCATCACCAGTGATACATTGCAATGTGACTGCACCTGGTGTTATTTTGGAGGATGCTAACTAAAAAAATGATCATAAGGTCCTTAACGAAGCCAACAACAACAACGACGACGACGATGACGACGGACGGAACAACAACAACAATAGCACAATAACACTATAATACGAATATAGACAATACTACAGGAGCCACATCATGATCAGTGGAATCAATGGACCCGGATGGACGCATGTCTGTCAAACACAGACCATCAATAATAAATGAAAGAAAGAGAACACGGAACGGCGAGTGACGTGCTATATTGGGACTCTGATAAACAAATAAAGATTGAGAGGTATTCAGCTCAGAGTAAAAAAACTTGCGTATGCAGATGAATAAAAATTGTCCAGGCCATAGTTGGTTGTAAAAATGTCGAGGGCATAGTGCGTGTAAAAACGTCGCGGCGATATTCGCTTGTAAAAAATATCCGGGCAAGTGCTGCGTTTTAAAAATTATCCGGTCATTAGTGCGTTTAACATAGATAGATGCAAGATAGAAGTCCGGGGCAAATGAGGCTAATGTTTCCGGGTATGGTCGACGATGCGCCGGACAACGCGCATGACGAGGCGCAAATTTGCGAAATGTGATTGGAAATGTCCAACATTGTCCAAAGCAGGGGCAAGAATGTGATTAATAAATGGATTTCTGGATTATCTGGAAATGAGCTTTAACTGATGCTTATGATGATCACCAGTATATTGCATGTGACTGATGTGATTGGTACACTTGTTTATTTGAGTATTGCAAAATGATCAGTAGGTCTCGGGAGTTAACAACAACATTACTAAACTGATCGACCTGACGACGACGACGTACGACGACGTACTGACTCAACAACATAACAATAAATAACAATAAATACGAAGATATAAACATGTTATAA
The DNA here is from genome assembly GCF_003073045.1 of Pomacea canaliculata. NCBI lineage: Eukaryota > Metazoa > Mollusca > Gastropoda > Architaenioglossa > Ampullariidae > Pomacea > Pomacea canaliculata. The sequence continues at coordinate 13,244,610 of NC_037590.1, forward strand.
CGAACACAGCGGATCATAATGTGATCAAGATGACAGCATTGTCTGCAGACAGACCACGAATAATAAAAGAAAGATGGAACGGACGACGGCCTAGTGACGTGCATATTCATTGGGACGCACTTGAACAACACATAAAGATGAGGTACATTGAGAGTAAAAACATTTTAGCAGCCGAGTATAGCAATAAAAATGTCCAGGCATATGGTTGTTATAAAAATTCCGGGCATAGTGCGTTGTAAAAAAATCGTTTATGTGCAGAATATCGCATGTAAAAAATTCCGGGGCAAAGTTGCGTGGTTTAAAAAATATCGTGTCGGTATAGTGCGTGTAACAGCATAGAGCAAATGTAGAATGGTCGGGCAAATCTAAATAGTCCGTTGTGTCTAGGGGTATGCGCACGCAGTGAACAAAAAAAAAAAAAAAAAAAAAACTTTGGAAACAATGTCTAAGCAAATAACCAAGTGGAGTCGAAATTGGAACACTGTCGCACAAAAAAAGAAAATGATGCGGACACTTTGGAAACACATGTCCCAGCAGGAATGTTGTTAGTACAAATGGGATTTTCTGAACTGGAAAGGAATTAACTGATGCGATCACCAGTATATGCATGTGATGTGACTGTCAACCGTTTTAACACCTGTTTAGTTTGAGTATGTATTGCAAAAATGATCATCGAAGGGGTCCTTAACAACAACAACAACGACGACGACGACGAGTTGACGACGACAACCAACAACAACAACAACCAATAACCGACATAGACGAATATAAACTAAATACTACACAGCATCGATGATTCATGTGAAGATGGGACGAGACATGTCTCGCAACACAAAAACCACATCAATAAATAAAAGAAGAGAACCGAACGGCTAGTGACGTGCATATTGGACTCTGAACACATAAAGATGAAGGTCGATGAGATACAAGAGTAAAAACTTATAGCAATAAAATTCCAGGCATATTGGTTGTAAATTGTCCGGGGCATATGCGTGTAAAAAACCGTCCGGACTATCGCTTGTAAAATAGAAAATATCCGGGCAAAGTGCGTTTAAAATTATCCGTCATAGTGCGTGTAACCGGGGGGGTTCCTTCAGCATGCGTGTACGACAGCAAGATAGAATGTCCGGGCAAAATCTAAATGTTCCGGTTAGAATGGTCCGGGCCAAATGCGCATGTCCGGGCTATGGTCTGCGCACGCGCATGTGAGCGAAACTTGGAACACATTCTGGAAGACACATGTCCCAGCAGAGATGTTAATAAATGGGATTTCTGGAATGAAAGCTTTAACTATGATGCATCACCATATATTGCATGTGACTGCTACACTGTTTATTTGAAGTATGCAAAGATGATATATAAGGGTCCTTATACAACAACAAAACAACGACGACGAGCGAACCGATCCAAGGATCCGTAACAATACACACATCACATGATCAACAACAACCATAAAAGGAAAGAAGAGAACACGGAATCGGCTATGACTGGGGAAAGGGGAGATTCTGAAACAGAACAGCCGACAGATGGTTAAACTATATAGCAATAAAAAATGCCTGCCATGAACACTATTGGTTTGTGATGAAAACTAACTTTTATTTTTTTTAAAAACGTCGCCGCAAACAACAATAAGTGCAATAATACGAATATACCGGGCAACTAACTACTACATGGAACAGCATCATGAGCAAGATGGACAGCATTGACTGCTACACCTGGTCTTACATCATATCAATAACAGACGAGCGATCGAGATGGAGCACGGAACGGCAATAGTGGCATTTCTATTGGGACAGACTGTCAAGGCAACCAACATTAAAGATGGCTCGTTATCTAATATGAAATAGTTAAAAACTTATAGCACATAAAAATGTCCAAGCTATTTATGTAAAACAATGTTCCGACATTATCAGTGCGTCGTAAAAACGTCCCCGGGCGACGTATTCGACTGTAAAAATACGGCGGGCAAAGTGCGTTAAAAATATCCGGAGTCAATAAGCGTGGGTCCGTGTAACAGCAGTAGAGCAGGAGTAGAATGTCCGGGCCAAATCTGATGTTATTCTAAAGTCACGGACTTATGGTCTGGCACGCGCATGAAGCGAAACTTTGGAAACACATGTCCCAGCAGAGAATGTTAATAAAGATGGATTCTAAATGAGCCTTAACTGCATGCGTCACCAGCTATATTTGCATTGTGACTGCACACGCTGTCTTCATTTTGACGAGTAAGGTAAAAATGAGTAAGAGGTCCCCTTGAACAACAACAATAATAATTAATTAAAACAAAATACAATAACAACTAACAACAACGACGATTGTGAAAGACCGTGAAATATACGAAATTATGTATGCATGCGAGGAAGAGTGCTGCATTGCCATATTAACGACGCCCGAAAAACGTGGACTCACCCGAGAGATATTATAAGCTGCAGAGCTGCGATGACGCCAAGGACAGGGGGAGCAAAAACCTGCACGAAAGTGAAAGCGCCATGACCACAGGCTGACCATAAGCCGTCAGACTGTCTCATCTAAGCCCGGCTTAAAGGGCTGTGCAAACATCAGTAACTACTACACGGTGTTTTCCTTCTGCTGATTTGAGTGCTGGTGTGACGTTTGTGTCACTGTTCGAACTCCCCTCACCACGCCATGTGGCGTAGAGGAAACCAGGTGGGCAGCGGGGGGCAGGCCGCCGCCCCCCCCCCAAGGGAATCACTAGGTGGGGCAGGAACTTCCTTTGCCCCCCCCCAAAATATTTGCAGAGAATTCCTTCGAGCAAGAGAGGCAAAAGACTGAAAGGAAAGTAGTCGGACGGTAGAGAGGAGGTCGACGGTCATACACGCGTACAAAAGCGGAGCCCTGATGGCAAGTGGATTGTGGCCTAAACGACCTCTGACTGACAATCAGATCGGGACGAGTCCCGACTTGCGTCTTGTTTGCGCAATCGCTTTGGCAGGCTGTGAATTGAAGCAGCACTGCAGTGAAGCGAAGAGCAGCCGAAAGTACATCCGGTAATCGAGTTCGTCCCACTCCCCCTCCCCGATATGTCGACGCCCCTTCTATTTACAGGCGGGTTTTCCGTGACTTTGGAACCAACAAAAACATCCCGCCACCCATTCGCCTCTACTTCACCCACGGGGCTGCATGATGACCCGAGCTTGATTGGACCGTTGTGACTGACGTCACATGACATGCTGCATCAGACGCGTCATATTTCCCTTGCCTGCGATAGGGTGCGAAGAATTCTCCCGCGCGCGCTCTGGCGTGTATATGGGCAGCAGGCGTGGGAAGGTTGATCGGTTGCGTCACGGGCTGTTTGGTACGTGTTTTTCTTTTGTGGTACGTATCCGACTGCTTGGTTGTGGGATCGTACTGCGTAAAAGATAGAGGAGGATACTGGAAGGCCTGACACAGTAACAGGATAAGAACTAGATTTCCGGTAACATGGGAGACGGGTACGGGGATTGCTCTTGGCCAGGAGTAGGGAAGTTAGTGAGAATCAGCCTGTCCCAGCCAGCGGAGGACCTCGATAAGCCTTTTGAAACTGTATCTTGTACCACCTATCTCCACGACGTTACCCAGCCGGCACTGCCAGAACCTGCAGTCTCTTTGCTGCCTTGATAAGACGGAATTACACAAAAACATAACCCTGAGAGAAGTTCCGGATGACACCAAGCCTTTGAAACTAACTGTCTCATTTGTGCATGGTATTTTAGAAGAGAGTGGTTGATCTGCGCATAATTAGGACCGAGATTGCCAGTGCTGTAGTTATCCTGAACGGAACAATTCACCGAAGAGTACGCAGCGTTTTTTTGGAACACCAATTGCCCACCCCCTTAAAAAAAAATAAATAATTATTATGATTTATATGATTATACGTTACTATCAACCAATTTCCTCTGTGACACTGGCCGCTATTAGCCCGGGGTAGGGTCACATCACTTCTTAATTTCGTTTTTTTATATTCATCCGTTGCTGCTTTCCCTCTTTTCACAGAGGCTATAAAGCAGCGCTGATTCGTGTGTGCTTGCTACCACTGTCCCTTGTTACGCCTCGTGCTCTCACCCCCCCCATACTCAACCCACCTCACCTCAGTCTGCATCGATCCTCACTCTTTTTCTTGCACTTCAGATGCTTCTTTGACACCACCACCTCTTCAGGCAACTTACCAACCTCGTTGCGCTAAACACACACGGCGAATGACATCCGTTACGGGTACTGCCAAACACACGGTCTAAACAGTCTCCGGTGCAGAAGATCACAGCGTCCAAATCCGGGCCCGTTGGTACAACCCCGAACCTATTCCGCCTAGAACCGCAGACGCACACGTCGTCACCACGCAAGCCGTGACGTCGATCGCAACCGAGGCGGCTGGAACTGTTAACGAACTCGACAGCAATGTCCCGGGCAGGAACGGAGCAGGACCGTACAACAACCCGTCGCTCACTGTCACCCCCACCGATATTCACGTGGCTACCTCCAACTGCCCGGGAACACATCCCGCTCTCCTACTCACATTAGATGAACAACGATCGGCGTGACACGACCGCAAAAATTTCCCGGCGCAACAATCAATCTTCCCCGATCCTCTCCCCGGGCATCCCAGACACCACTTATCACGCGGAAAAAGTGCAGTCCAGGACGTTGCTTTTCCTTGCCCCAGTCAATGGCAGAGACATCCGAAACACGGACAACAGTACCTACAACCGAACACCAAACCAAAGAAACTAAGTGACAGAGTGGGGCCCCGGGTCCTCCACAGTTCATGAACAATCTGGCACTCCAGCTAGTCGCTCCCAATCTGCGAGAACTTGTCAGCGCCGAGCGGAAGCAGACAAGCACAGAAACCAACGGCTGTGATGTCAAATGAGCCTAATGACATTTCCAGCGTGAGCCCAAGTGATCTACGCGACACAGAACCGCGGGGTCGTAGACTGACGTCATCCAGGACACACAACCGGGACTCGACCGGAAAATACTTCACTAAGGTCTTCAACTCAGACAATCGGACGCGTCTTGTGCGATGCAGAAACACGCACTCGTGGCGTTGTGTAATTGACAAAAAGCCATCTCTTAAGGGGTCTTGTCTTACTGTTCTGGCTTACACGACAGTTGCTTGACGGTGACAGTTCACACTGCAAGCATTTGTTCTCTGACTCTTTCCAACCGATATCTTCAAGTCCTGCTTCTACACTTACGCATCGCAGAGGGAAGGCTGCGCGGGCCGCAGTGTAGTCCTTGTTTTTAGATAAATAAAAGACTGTACTTTCTAACGTTTTTGCATACTGCAGTGACGAGGTTGACATTGTTGATTTTTTATGCATGCAATTTGCACACACCGAGTCAACGAGACAGTTCTGACTTTCTACAACCCACAGGCCCAATGAAACGCCACAGGGTATCGGAGACAGGGACCAGGAGGAGACGTGCGACGCCACCCTCGGCCACAGAAACCAGGTGATCTGCCTTGGGGGTAGGGTGTGGGTTGCACCCGGCACATAGTGGAGGAGCAAAAACAAGAGACTAAAAGTCATACGTGGTTTTGTGTGTGTACCCGATGTGTGTGTGTCCTGCTAACTCCTACCCCATTTTTGTAAGTTGCGTCAATGCAGTCATTGCTGTTGAAAGCACGGAGTACATATGGCGACTTCAACAGCCCACCCAGAGACGTTTCATATTATCGAATACCATTTAACGCTACACGCAAGCGGTCTTTCATGGGCCAACGCCTACAATTTCTACCTACGCATCTGGTTACCCTGGTTGTAACATCAATGTTCCTCATTCCGATCTCTCCCCCAGGAAGCAAAAAGTTTCGGCCCGAGTTCCCTCGACCATCTCACGCGGACATGAGATGAAGCTGAGAGTTCTATGTAACGTGGCCAGTGACCAAATCCGTTCATGTGACCCCCAGGCCTTTCGATGCTGCGTTGACCAACGGTGACTCGGCCCAGTTCTAATCCATTCCTTCTTCTGACCTTCCCTCAAAGCGCCCATGGGGATGTTTAACCACACCAGCGGCTGTCCACGAACTCCTCCCTCCACATGTCTATGCCTACGCTACCCACTGTAATCTTTCCTCTTCTTCTGGCTCTCTACTTCCATCCAACTTTCCTTCAGTCTGTCTTTCGGGCCATTCGTTCCAGGTGTTGATTCGCTGCCTCTCTCGGATTTAACGACAAAATGAAGAGCAATATCCACAGATAATTGTTTGCTGCTCCAACCAGTCGAGGTTTGCGAATTAATCTTTGCTGGCTGTCGGCACGTGTGCAAGGTCAGAAGTTGTTTCTCTCAAATATGATTAGAATATTGTAAAGCGAGACAAAATTTTCGCATGACCCACGGAGCGTGGCCGCGCCAATACGACAAAGACAGTTTCTCAGCGATGAAACCGCTCTTGGTGGAGCTGATCAGTGCGCGGAGCACCAACATGTTTGAAAGGCGCTTGCGGGAGAGACAGGCCCTTGCCAGATCCAATCGCCATTCAACTGCTCCTCCCCGCTTTAACACAACCAGACAGGCGTGGTAAGCATGTGAGTTTTTCTTCTGACTGGTCGGATGGACGGAAAGGCGTCATGCACTAACTTCTGATTGATCCTTTCAGAGGACGCACCGTGGCGACCACAGCGAGTCATGTGATCATGTCATGTGAAGCATGCTGCTTCTGTGAATGGGATTTGTGAACGCTTCAGGTGTACAGTTCCTGCGCGGCTGAATATGCGCTGGGTGCGTCTCCATAGCAAAGTGGCGGGTCCTCGAACCCCACTTTTCGGTCGTGCGTGTCCCCTTTTTCTACATCTTTTCACTTTCCTCTTGCTTCTGTCAACGTCACAGGCAAGAGTTTTGCATAACCCTGTATGAGCGTGTAGCTTAAAGAGTGAAGGATGAGAAGGGTTGTCTGCAGAAGGAGTGTAGTAAGATGGGAGGACATTGACCCTGTATGCAGCGCATGTGCTATCGCCAACGAAACCAAACACAAATGGCAGCCAAGCGGGACGCCACAGATCAACAAATACAATTTTAGACATTCATCCCCTCGTCGCTCGCCAGTACAATTTGGAATTGCTGACCATATCATGAGAAATTTCTGTTATTGTCGAATCGTTTTTTAATTTTTTTAAGAGGGTATAGAACACATCTTTTGAAAACTTTCCTGTTGTTGGTGACTATAGACGTTCGACATCAATAGGGAAGCGCGTTTCTTATTTTGTAACGAAAAGACGAAATTTCTGATCCAAATTACTGTATGATGTTGTCCATAGTCCGAAGCCCTTCAAAATGTCTAGTGGTGAGTACATTGGACCCGTGAAGTGCAGTGAAGATTCTTCAAATTGTTGTAACAGTGTCTTTGCATACCGGGGAAATTCCGAAAAAAAAAACATACTGGTGGTCTATTTATACTTTTTATTTAACTCTTCGCCCGGATCGATAAGTTAATCTACTTAAGCCAATTAGTGAGTTCAACGTTACTAACAAACCTTACAGTGGAAGTTCTCGAGCTAATTCGTAATTCAGCAGCCATCCCAAAAGAATTGAAGTCATGTGCCATCGTGGAGAACTGCATGGACGAACAACAAGCCTGAAAAACTCGACGCCTATATAGCACAATACGAATGTCAGCCAGGGAACGTGCACAGTGAAGAAAAGAGATACGGACGGTAAATCAAAGAGAACAGAATTTTTTGGGGTGAAGTTTTTATTTTTGGTTTTACTGGTTTAACTTACCATTTCTGTGCTTCTCTGTCGTCTACTAAGGTCAATTACGAATCTTACAAAATGTATGTTAAATTGTGAAGTCCCGGAGACCTTTATCGCAGGCCCTCTGTGTGTTTATAGTAAACAGATGCGAAAATAACTCACAACTGTATGACCAGATGATGTATTTCGGGCACGGATCAGCAGATTGATGCGACCGATCATCTAGAAATTCTTGGGGTTAATAAGCCAGTCCTACCCCCGTTGAGTGTCCAGGATCTGCGTCGTAAAGGCTCGATCGAGACCCGACGGCGGCCAGCAGCCTGCTTCCATCCCGGCTTTCCGCCCAAAAAAATATTCGTCGGTCATTCAGCCCACACTCGCGCGCTTAAAAATGGTCTTTAGATCTTCCCTACCACTCCAAGGATCACCGGGAGGCAAAGGATACGCTCACTTGGCAGGGGAGAATGCGGAGAACAACCGAAAAGATTCAAAGCCTTCTGCGACTGGAAAAAGACATTCTATGTGCAGCGCGGTAGTATAGAAACCGTCACTTTTTTCGTGAGGTGAATCTCGCGGCAGCGAGTGGCCTGTACCGCCCGGGTAAAGAGCGTCCAGGACGAGAGAGTCCGTCTTGCTCTAGGATAGGACGTGTTCAGCGTAGCGCAGGAGGCGGGAACCTTGTAATCGCCCTTATGTAGGGACATTAAGCTGAAACTGTTAACGACGACTATGTGACACATGAAGTGATTAATTAGGGAGACGCTGTGAACTTCTGGAATTTCACCACATGATCGAAAAATCAGTAACGAACAGTGCCAGAACGGAAGTTTTTTTTCTTTTAAGATGATATCTGGCATAATACTGTGAAATGATTTACGTCTCTGTTTCTCAACTTTGACTAGTACTAGTGAGGATGCACTCGTTTATTTTTGATGATTAGCTATTCTCTTTTACACTTCCTTCATTTTCAGTTAGCATGTCTGTAACCATTAGACGGAGAGTGGCAAATGCAATAGAATAATAAAACAGCCCTAATAATTTATGGCATTGTATGTCCGTCAGAGTGTGTATGATAGATGAATGCCCACAAATTAATACCATTGCGCCGGCAGGGTGCCGATATTCGAGGTCCACGTACAATCTGTACGAGCACGGATCCTGGTATAACATTATTGTCAGTTGGTATTTGTGCTTGCTGGGTGTCTTCCCGCCCAAGTACATTTGATGAAGAGAAATTATGCAGTGTGACTCGAAAACTACGAAACTTGGCTTGTTGGCTGTTCCTACGCAGCCACCACGTTAATAACAGGTCGCTCCGCAGGCCGCCACGGTATCCCTATCGTAAGCTAGAGTGCCGTAGTTCAATAATTCAGGCTGGTGAGAGCAAAAATTTTTCTCGATCCTTTAGAAACCTGACAAATAATAGTCTCGGCGAAATCCAAAGACTGCAAAGGTAATCTGTTCTGTGAAAGAAACCGCAGCATTGACAAACACGGGACGAAAATCCTTTTGGCGACAGCTATATAGTACAACGCGGCGTCGACGTAAATTTCGCTCGGACCCACGAGACAACCATTCCTGATCCTAATCGAAAAAATTTCCGGGCAATAGATGCCTAGATACAATTTGTTCTGGAATAGAGAAAGAAAGCAAGCAACAGCAATGACGGTCTGTAGGAAATTCTCTCTGCGCCCGCATGGAATTTCTGTTTCTAACGGTCACCGACGAACATGAGAAGAACTTCGCGGTATTGCGAATTTCTCGGACGCCATGTCCCCGACAGAATCTCGACAGACTTGATGATGGCTTGTTTTTGGGAAAATACTTTATGGACACTGTAGGGGGCCAACATCTTTCATAACACCTACGTGGTCCCAACTCCCACAGTTTTATGCTCCCTTCTCAATCCGCTGTAGGGGAACCGGCAACTGGAAGAAGTAACACTCTCACGATCTCTGCGGTCATAGCTGCAATTCAACTACGCCTTCCTGGTAGGCATTTGCTTACCCGATAACAGAACCACTCAATACTAGATGTTCTATATGCCATTACAAATCATTCACTGTGACAACTTTGAACGAGAGAAATAGATATTACCAGTGTATAATGCACTTAACATGCGCACTAAAGAGTGATCTTTTCGCAATTATGCACTGGTCTCCACATGAGCCTTAGTGTGACATACACCCCAAACTCGGGCAATTAGTGGATGAATAACTTAAGGGCTGGTTTTAAAACTTGGTAGATACAAGTCCACCAGCAATTTCTATAGGGACTTCCTTTAAAATGCAGAACTCTCCTTCCCTCTATCTGACCTCCTCATCGTGAAGGTGCTTCGCTCCACGTAAGAGGCATACAGTCACGCTGCATTTGCAGGAAACAGTGTAGTAGAAAATAAGGGATTAATTAATTAAACGACGGTATGACGTTGCCTGAATGGCGATAGCCGTGTAGAGTTGTTGCAAGACTGCCTAAAGCGGGAGATTCTCCCTATGGACCGAGAACTCTCATGTATGCCGAAGAAAAAGTGATTGATTGCAAACCTCCGCGCGGTACTATCGGTGAACAATTATCATCAAATGCGCAATAATGCTTCATGAATATGATAGTTTACTGCTTATTCTTTGCAACTTGACTTTTCTCCGAAGGACCTCGTAGGTCAGAAAAAGCAGCACCCCGAGATCACATAATAACTATCACCCGGCGAGAATCTGGACTCCAAGAAGATAAACCATGTAATAACGTGTACCGCTCGCTCTGGCATGAAAACGGACCGGACTTTGTCGACAACACACTCCCAGGGGCATGGCGTTCCGATCATTGGCGCCAGTGGGAACGGAAAGGGACATCCAAACTGTAATTTGGGTGATGAAATGACACGTCGATATGAATGGCATGG
>NC_037590.1:13255303-13297490 GCF_003073045.1 Pomacea canaliculata
CGGAACATCCTGGTGATATTGTCCTGAAGCCTCTGGTGGGCTCTTCAACCCCGCAAGCTCTGTTGGAGGGCCGGGAATATCGATGATTGGTTCGGGATTCGATGGTAAACCTATCCTTTGACCTGCCCCGGCTTGGGTGTACCGGCTGGCCGGTATATGCTTTCAGGAGGGTTCATCGGACACACAGCAAGCCCCCGACCTTGACAAGGGTAATGATCTCGCGGGGAAGTGTTGTTATTGTAGGCTGGAAGTAACTTGGCAGGGATTCTGGCGCATCCGCCGCTTGTGTTCAACAGAAAGCGTTAAAGGAGGTCGTGCACTGATTCGACTGAATTGGCTCACACATCTGACGCATTGTCCTTGGCGGATGGGGTAAATGCGCGTTCAGTGCGGGACTTCTTGATGTATAAAGCTGTCACAACTCTCTCGAACAACTTTGCCTCAAGTCTGCGGCCGCTGATCACTGTGAAGTCCGCCTGGTTTTTTTGGGGACAGACAAACCTCTGAAACGCATTCCTTCCGAGCTGAGAATTTAACAGCGGTGGACAATACTTTCGGTGCTTACATGTGTGTATTGTGGGGATGGCCATGACGTGCAAACTTGGTGAACACGTCAGTCCATCACTAAGCCACATTATCTCCTGGCTGTCACTTGACATTTCAATTTCGTACAGTCAATGATCAGCACTGCAAGTGGGCAAATCAGCTGAGCAGATGTCTGGAGGTGTATGCACACTTTGCCGACGGATTAGCAGACACACCTGTCACAATTGTCTATGTGTTTTAAAATCGGTGTACTATTCCAGCCAGTACACTCTGGCTTTTTTAACAGTGACATAGTCGCGTCAAATCCTTGTTTTCGTGGCCCCATGCGGTCATGCACTAATGTGAGACCATCGGTCTGAGGGCGCTGGGAGCACAAGTTGTTTTACCTCACCAGGTGTGTTGTCACTCACTCTTCGCAACAGCAGCTTGTCCACTGTGGCGTTGATACCACTATGCTTTCCTGCTTCTGTGGAGCCGTGATAATGTGCTACATCTCTTTCCTCTCGCAAGGCTTGTGATCACTTGTCTCCATTCCATCAGCACCAACGTTTTGAAAGAACAGACACCATCTTTGAAACAGATAACAGATTCTGTGAATGGGCTTAGCAACAGTTTAAAAAGCTATGTTGCGCAACCTTTACACGTACTTCAAACACACTTCTATTAATTCAATGACAACAAATGGAGTAACCCAAAAACTCACTTTCAAAAATGTGTTTCTTTGAAAGCCTCCGTATTCCTTTGATCAGTGCACTTGCAGCTCGTCACATCTTGGAAGTCTACCAATGCATCTACAGGATTCTGACTGCTGGTCGCTACACAACAGTCATGCCAACTGTGCAGTTGCGAATGCCCATCTCTGGTCCACTGTACCCAGCTTTGCAGTCTGGTTATATGGACAGCGCGTTGGTTGTCGGTGTACCGACGAAGGTGCGCCTAGCAGGTGTGTCTGAACTGTCAGCCCAGCCGCCACTTTATCGCAAGAATTCCAATTCATGGCTGCGTCTGTATATTTGCTGTGGGTCATTTCGCTTCGCTCTGTGGGTGCAGACGTCGGTTGCATAGAAATAACCCGCTTTCTGCCCTCTGCACCAGCGACAGATTGGCATTATCCGATCAAGACGTTCTTTTCCCTTGTAGCACGCTTCCCGCTTGTGCCCACATCGACAAGGTCCTATGGACCCTACGGGCGAACCAGGATAGGTTATCAGACCCTCGCGGACTGGCCGAAAAAATGTCCACCACCGCCTGCTGAGTATGGTACCTCTGCTCGCCGGTCCCTCGCAAGAAGATAGGAGAGTTTTAGCTGTAAGTCCTGCTGTTTGCTCGTGTCACTCGTCAGAGACCGTCGTTAAAACCCCTCACTGCCGATGTCGAGCAACGCCATATCACTCAACTGCCATGAATTACAACCTCCGCGTCGGACACTTTCCAGTGGGGCGACATTACTTTGTTGTGCCTGTTAGGTTGATGATGATGATGATGAAGGAGTCTTATAACGCGCAAAATCCGAATCCTTGAGATAATGCTCAATGCGCCGAAATGTTACAGAAAAGTACACCAACATAATCCCAGCATTAGCAGCTGCAAAAGAAAACCAAAAGGAAAGTTAGAATCAAACGATCCGACGGCTAAAAAGGACCACAGTTGTGAGCGAACGATCTGCTGCCTGCAAAAGGCGCATGAACATTACTGCACAAACCACAGGTCCAAAAATCAGAAGAAAGAAAAAAGGTGTCACATGGTCATTGTAGGAAAAATGAAGGTAAGATCATCAGGCTGCTTGGCCCTGCAGTACAGTCGTCAGTCTCTTGACGAGTGCTGAGCTAACATGCCCTGTGGTCATATATCTCTGTGACCTTGTATATAGCTGATCACAACAGGTCACACTATCAAACTGCACGATGACCACCTCTGATGATTGTGATCAACATCTACATGCCACATGATGTAAGTGTCTTTGTGTTGTGATCAACACTTACAAGCAATGATGTAAGTGTCTTTGTGTTGCATCTGCGAACATGACTGGATCTACAGCTGGATGTCGATCGCTCTTGCGCGTCCGTGCTTCACTCACTGTCACAGCGACCTAGTGAGTTACAGTAAAGAAAGTGAAGCGACGATCCCTTTTTCGTTGTATAATATGATAAGATTCCTTCATAGTCTTAAGATGTTCTCAGTAATTTCTCAATATTTGTCCGAGTCATCGATCCTTGTATCTGGAGTCGTCGCCGTTAGATCTACAGTGATCGCCTCTTTAGTAACCACAAATAACCACAAAACTACAAATAGTTTGCACTTCTTTCTCGTGGAAACGGCTGAGACTCTCAGTGCCCAGTGTTAGTATCAGCTGCGCAAAGGACTGTTAGTGTCCGCCATAGAAAGAAGCAAACTCCGAGAAAGAACTGCTCTGTATCTGAAATATCGTGTGGCAACAGCTTACTGTCCTCAGTTCACAGAACAGGAAAACAGGGTCTGTTATCTGCACAATGGTGGGGAGGTGATGTCGATGGTAAAGGCTGACTTGCTGGCATACAAGCAGGCAGTTTAGCAATGTCGTCTGCCATGCCCCGTACTGGGATCTCAACGGCCGCTGAGTTCAGATCTACAGCTTGGAAAGCCATAGTGTCGTCATAGGCAGTAGCAACGCAAGAATAGAGCAATGATGAAATCACAAAACAGAGGAAAACTGCATGAAAATTGTGAAAGCAAAGGACTGACTTGTGTGATCTTTCAAGTATCTTCGAAAAAACCCGTTATTGCAGAGAAGACAGAAGTCGATCAAATTTTACGTCCTTGCCACAGCAACGCAAACGAAAAAAAAAAAAAAAAAAAAGCACCGGCTAACCAATGGGATCACCAAAAAGACAAACATCAGCAAAGACTAATAAAAATACAAAAATGGCGGAGAACCGGCTTCCTCAAACTGCGGCGAAGGGACGCTACTCTCCAAGGTTGTAGGCCGCCTCTCATTTACAACTGTCTGATTCGTGCGGTTAGGCGATCTATTTCATCCTCCTGTCATCATTGCCTCCCTCTCTCTCTCTCTACACGCCGTGCGGTCTTAGAAGGTCGGCAACAGAAGAACTGTGTGGTTAAATGTCTGTATGAGTATATATGCCTTGCCCTTGTGAGCGAAGACAAATTTCTGTCCCTGGGTCTCCTCGACAGACAATAAAGTCTGTTTGATTTTGATCTGATTGTGATTTTGATGCCAATGGAGTATTGACTACGTCGTCTGTTGGCACATAGTGCACTTTAAACCTTTTGTGAGTTTCAGATAGATTCATGCCGTTTATGATAAATCTGTGGCAGGTGTCACAGGTGATCATTGGCAGTGTGGGTAGTCGGTTTGCCACGAGATACAAAAGACTTCTTCTGTATCTTCAGCAATTCTTTTATTGTTGATGTCTCTTTCACCAGGCCTGTACAGGAAATTTCGTCAGCACTCCGGTTGATAAGCAAGCTCCTTAAATGGATCCAATTTTTTCTCTCATAAAAGTTCAGGCGTTCTGGTCGTAGACTGAACACAACGCCATGGCGAATGCAAGGGCAACAGCCCACACGTGACGATCCTTTCGCTTCTGTACATTAACCGAATTTTACTAGCATATGTGATTCTTTCAACAGCAGCCAGCCTAGCTGCTTAAAAATTAGACTTTAATCTGTCTTATAGTGTCATAAAATGAATCATAAACCATGACTCCCCTGGTAGGAGCAATGCATGTTACTCACTGTAACCCAGTGCTACCACAAGTATAAATCTGTATGAATCTTCCCTAGCTGGATGTTCCTCTGGTTGCATTCCTCGGACTCAAAAATTGCAGTTTTCTGCAATCCGTCAATAGAAGGAACTGCTCCTTCACAAATGGCAGAAAAAATGGTCGATATGTAAATCCGAAAGTTCATTTTTACTCCTCTAGGACCAGTTTCATTTATGGAACTATGAAGAGTCTTGCCTCTCGGCAGAACCACACTGTAGTCGTTCAGCTTCCCTTCTCGAAGGCCCAAACATTTCTACAAACTCAACAATCACTTTCGTCCATGGGCTTCTCCCACATTCTGAAGACCATATCTTTAATTTAGTAATTGTGTCTGTCTTCTCTTTCTTCTGCTGTGTCTCTGAATCCAGTCTCTCTTCTTTGTTTTCTCTCTTGTTCTTGCAACGACGTGTCCACGCCGCTTTCTTGCTGCTTTTTCTTGATTTTCGATGACCTTGTCATAATGGTGCAGTTTCCTCTTCTCTTGACTACTGTGGTCTTTGCGTTCCGTCACTGGCAGTTGTACAGGCAGTTTGCTTGTCGTTACTGTGGTGTGTGTATATTCCTCTTCGTCGGACTTTCCTCTGTGTGGCGGCCTTACTGATCCAGTTCGGGCTCCGTATCTTCGGTTCCTGATCCCGTTGTCGATTAACTCCAAGGCTTGTTTTCGAAAGCCTCTTCACCTGCAAATTGTTAGTAACAGCATTTTGAAGTTGCAAGTCACTATGTTCTATTTCATTCACTATTTTCAGTAATTGCTATAAGTGGGTAATAGTTACAAAGTAGACAAACAAGTGGAACTCACCTGCATTGGAAATCTTGGTTCACGCAAGATGAGGAAGAAGGGTGAGGATACTTCGTTGATGCTTGTTTTTGGCATCTAATGGACACGGCAACATCTTTAACACCTCGTCCAATCACAGTTACGCTCCTCATCAATTTGGAAAGCTGAGTCTTCACCGGTCTTGGTCATGCGCTCAACAAGACCGTTGTTTGCGGGGTGGTGTATGCAGGATGATATGGCACGCTTTATGTTCATGCATTGAACACAGCTGATCATTCCACTGTTTTGAAGAGAGAAGTATACATGTAAAATGCAGCTAATGCACAAAAGAGACAATCTTTCGTCCAACTACTGACACACCAAACTCTGCATTCGTTGAATAATTAAGGTTGTGTAATTGTTGTACAATTCCACAATTTCTATACCTTATTAACAGACTCTCCTCCTCTATGTGACTGCAGGCGTCGTGGTGTTCCATACCTGTAAATCATAAGTCAGCTCTTTAAGGAACAGGAATAGAAATAAGATTATTAATAAATGCATATGGTGAATGGCAAGTAAAAGTGTCATGCAAGGTTCATAGCAGAACTAGATGTATGCAAGAAGTATGATGCAACTACTAGGTTAACTTTATCATGCAATAAGCTTGAATTAGTTTGCATTATTTTTTGCACTGCTTTTTCAAGGACCTCTGGAAAAGTGTTCAAATGAAAACACATATAATAACCATGTTGAAATTACCTTCTGATGAATGACCGGATTTTTCGACACACTCCCAGGGGATGCTTTGATGGCAGTGGGAAGAGCTCAACGAATTTGCTGAAATGATCGATCATGATCAATATGTATCTGTTGCCGGCAGTAGTTCGCTTCAAAGGACCTGTAGGGGAAGAAACGTTAGTGTCTGAAAAGATGTTTACGTTTGGGATCATCACTAAGTTCAAATGTTTGACAAGGATGTAAAGAAAACAGTATTGCGTTACTTTCAGTTTCAGTATTTCATGTTGTTAACTGCTCATTCTGCATTACGAGGAATTTTTTTAGCTTTTGCATCTCAATTCTTATGTGTCAATGTGGATATAATTGCGTGGTGGCATTTGTGAATATGTGGACAAATGTTATCAAGACATGTACCTTGTACAATCTCACTTGGAAAATAAAAGTTTTATCCTTCTACACAAGCTATAGGCAATGTCTATGCATTCCCAATTTCAGTGCACGTATAGGCATATCCTTGCGTCATGACATCGATGATGTCATACATACACTATTAACATCTCCTTACCAATGAGATCCATCTGAACGAGGTCCAGTGGTTCTTTCACTTCGATGGGTATCATGGCAGGAGCTTGGGTCTTTACCACTTCCTGCTTCTCGCACACAGAACACATATTCACCTGAAATTTGAAATCAGTTGTTTTAACAGTGCACAATGGAAAAGGGGCATCTGTGATAGATGTTTACTGCATGTTACACAGACTGAAGACAAACAGTTACCGACTTGGACACTCTGGGCCAAAACATGCCATCTTTCCCTATCTCTCTGACTTCCTGCCTGCTGGCCATTTCAATAGGAGGAAGTATTGAGCAGTAATCTTTTAATTATTAGCTGTCCCGGCATTCAGCGTGTTTGTCATCAGTTTTTTCACAGCCGATTCCTTGCATTCTGTAATCGCAACTATTTTGTCATTTTCAAACAGAAAAACTTTGCTACTAAACTGAAGGATCTATTTACTGTAACAGCCTGTTAGAGTGGTGGCTGTTAGGACAGCCACAGCGCACCTTGTTAAATCACTACTTTCCTATCAATTATTGTTGCCGTGAAACACAACAAACAAGTAAAACTTACATAATGTCTAACATCCTGTCCAAGAGATCTCCAGTGGTAGACACTGCTAATCTTGTCCACTGTGGCGTTGATACCACTATGCTCTCCTGCTTCTGTGGAGTCATGATATTGTGCTACAATCTCTTTCCTCCTCTCAAGGCTTGTGATCACTTCTGCCTTCATTCCATCAGCACCAACGTAGAACAGAACACCATCTTTGAAACAGATAACAGACTTCTGTGAATGGGCTTAGCAACAGTTAAAAAGCTATGTTGCACCTTTACACGTACTTCAAAACACACTTCTATTAATGTACATGACAACAAAATGGAGTAAAACCAAAAAACTCACTTTCCAAAATGTATTTCTTTGAAGCCCTCCGTATTCTCTGTTTATCAACTATACTTGCACCTTCCCAATAGTCACCGGTTGACATGTATGTGCATATATGCTCGATTTCAAGCCTTTCTTCCTCCATTCTCTCGACTTCCATCTGTTGATGCTGCTGCAACAAATACTAGACAACTTCCACTGAAGTTTGTTAGTAGCTGAATCACAATAGTAAGTAATTAACTAATCATGTGCAAGAGTTAAATAAAAGGTAAAATATACCAGTACCTACAACGTTGTTAAACAAATGAAAATCTACAGCAACAAAGCTGTAAAGAAAAAGCTGCTGATGAATTAAATAAACAGCTAAAGCAGGATCTAACTCAAAAGCTTAGACCAAAAAGCTATAAATAAGAACTCTCGTTTAACCTTTAAAGTAAATTGACGGAAAAGGCCAGAAATATTGTAAAATAACTACTTAATAAAACCCAATATCGAACAAAAATTCACTTGCTCATGGAAGTCAAACGCAGTTGGCGATAGAAGTTAATGAGAGCGACCAAAGCAAACGACCATTCTGCGAATGCTGACGAAATCTCCACGCGGATCATTTTTTACGTCATTCAATGGGGTTTTGACGTCAGGAAAGTTACAGTCAATGTAGGTGAGAGCCATGCCGACTATACTCAGTACAGAGATTATGATTGGTCGGCATGGACATCTGTTTTGGGCGATTCTACAGAATGCCAATGCTTTTCACAACACACACATTACTTTCAACTGCTGTCTGTACACCAAGACATGTGGTTTAATGCACACCACTGTTGGTAATAGGTTTTTTTTCCAAGCGTTTTATGAACCCTGTCCAGCTCGTCTAGTGGGACTAGATGAGTATCTGTACTAACCATACTTTCCTGTGTTTCCGGTGGGTGTGCACTTCTGATTGTCCAGTGGTCAGTGTCTGCAAGTCTGTGATCAGGCCCGTTCTTAGCCCCCGCGGGGCCCGAGGCAAAGGGCATGTGCGGGGCCCTCTCGCCACGATCACACGGTTTTGGTTGGGATCTAAAGTCACTTTTTTCCTCAGGGATATCTCGTCTTTTATCATTGACAGCACGCTGCATACACATTACAACATAAGCGTACGATTAATTTAAAAGCGCGGGGCCCCTTGAAGCGCGGGGCCCTAGGCAGATGCCTCGTCCGCCTGCCCCTAAGCACGGCCCTGTCTGTGATGTTGCAGATGCTTTCTGCAGCTGTTTTTTTTTGTTATAATGTATTTGCCATGTAGTTTGGAAATGTTCATACAATAGATATCCAGCTTTCCTGGACTATTTAACTACTTCATGAACTATCACGAGGAACTGAAGTAGCTGAATCGAGAAGTAAATAAAGGAACTGTAACAAGATTTATTTTACTTTCCGACCTTTCACGACCGTGAGGAGTGACTCCTGGGATCCCACCAAGCTACGAACCAGGTTTCGTACACATTCGTTTGTTTTCTCCTCTCTGTAGGAGATACGCAACATTCGTCTGAAACATCGCATTTCGAACGATTGGATGCTCATGCGTTCGATGCAATGTCCATGTCTCACATCCGTATAGAAAAACTGCTATGACCAGAGACTTATACAGAACGAATTTGGTTTGGAATATCTTATTGCTATCCCACACTTTATGTAATCTCATCAGGGCCGCTATTGCGGCCGTAATGCGTGAACGAATATCATCTGTACTAAGCCCGTTCTTGGTGAGAATCGAGCCGAGATACTTGAAGGACTCTACCTCTTCCAATTTCTGCCCGTCCAAGCTGATTTCTGCCTTTTCTTTTCCAATGCTGTTCACCATGACCTTGCTCTTCTCCATGTTGGTCTCCATTCCATAAGCCTTTGAGCATGCGTGACTAACATACACTAACACAGTGGTTCTCAAAGTGTGGTCCGCGGCTGACAGTCGTCATATGTCAGCAAAGTGATGTTTAAAGTGATGCATTCCTCGCATTAACATTTTAATTACAAAGAACGAGGTGTACGTAGTTTTATGTCATCTTATTACTATATTACTTTTACAAAAGGACATTTAGTTTTGAATTAAAATGAAACAAATGCGGCAATTTAAATTTGAAATTCATAATACAGACTGACTTTTAGGCCTTGGTGGTCCGCCATAGGTTTTACTTAAGTAAAGTGGTCCGCGGTCTGAAATACTTTGAGAACCACTGCACTAACACAATAGCACAATAACAGACAGTAACACACGCCATCTGTTGGACACTGAGCATGGTGCTTGTGTTGTGTGAGTGTGTCAATGGAGTTGCTAGTGTAATAAACCAGCGGACAATTAGCGCTGTACAAATGTTAATATTCATTATTGCTATGTTTGGTGATATATATATATACGGGAAGAGAGAGCGGGTGATGTGGATGGCCGACACTCACAGACACTCGAGCTGGGAAACGAACCTGCTTCGCACGCTTGAGACACTGTGTGACTGCCACCAGTAGGGCTGGTACAGGCCGTAGTCACACAGGTTGCAGTTGCTGCCTCCCATAGGTATGTACTGGCCCGGGCTGCAGTTACCTGCACATACACACAAGGGTGCATTTAGTCACGTGACACACTGCGTCACGCGAAGCCTCTAGAGGTGCTTGCACGCGTTGAGAGTCTGTGGTGGCAAGGTGGGACATGGGAAACGAAATTACAGGTGCGAAATGGAGATGTGCCGTAATAGTGAGACCTATAGTGAAGGAGGGAAAATACTTTTTCTCGACAGCTTTTCTTTTCAGCTACTTGTTTCAAATTTTGAGTTATCTTAGTAGAAATCACAAAAGCTGCTACACGAGATTGACAAACTTTGTATTATGTTTTTGTTTTGCAGCGTAGACTTCCATGTCTTCCCAACTGAAATTCAAAATCAACACAAGTATCAGGCAGCAAGTACCTTCCAGAAAATAATTATTAAGCGGAAAGCTCATTTCATGTGCTTGTACGTGTTGATGCGTGTTGTAACTCAGTACGTCACTGTTGGAGAGTCAAGGGTCAAGCAGGTGACGTACTGGCGGAATCACTTACGAACAATGCAGTCCGACACCTGGCTCGACCCGTTGTTGAGCGTGGCATAGTCCGTGGGACACAAGAGTGCAGTCCATGAGCAGGTAGCTGTTGTTATTTTTGTAGAAGCCTCTCTGGCAGTCATCACACGTGTCTGTCACCGAGTTCTTCTCAAAGACATTCTGACAAAACGCTGCGAGACCCAAGGGTGAAGGTCAGCATGAAAACCTTTCATTGGCGACATGAGACAACCTACTCCCTCATTGAAGGTTTTCTTGAATGTATACCGTATGTAGATTGCGTGCATTTTAGGAAAAAGGAACAGATGAAAGAAACTAACAGTACAGGAAGAAAACCAACTGAAAGAATAAAGAGAACATTGGCAGAATTGCAGTGTGAAGGATGCATTAAATGTCAAGGCACGTCTTCTTTTTCTCGTCAGAATCTACAACTTGTGACCTATGTCTGTTTAGTCTTCTCCTGGTTTTTACCTTTGTGCCTGCGTTGACTTTTCATGTCCAGAAACATTGACTAGTGCAGAGGTGCACAGTTTTTCAATCCTAGGCACAAGTATACTTACTCTCACAGTCCGAGGCCAGTCGTGCCATTGGTACTTGTACTCATTCCTGCGAACAGTTCTTACAGCTTGTCTGGTAAGGTTCGTCCTGGTAGGTCCCAGAGGGCACTCTTCAGATTCTCTTGCCGTAGTTGATGCGTGTGCCCTCGGTACAGTTTACTGCAAGCACAGCAAATACTCTCGTGCCAACAGAGGCAGGACAAGCTACCTTAGTACACACAGGACAAACGCGCATTTCTTGCCAACAGACAAATAAAACACACTTTTCATGACAGTATAACCTCTGTCTTGGAAACACCCTGTGTTGTGGCCGATGTAACCATCACGTCACACAGAGAGACTTGGTTTCCTGGGAACTGTACAGACACGTTCACACAGACAGACAAGGACCTGGAGGAGACGGACGAGGGCAGTCTACTTAACAACGGTGCATCTCCCCCACAGCGATCTCGTGCAGGTCTGTGTGCAGTAGACACTGCTAATCTTGTCCACTGTGGCGTTGATACCACTATGCTCTCCTGCTTCTGTGGAGCCGTGATAATGTGCTACAATCTCTTTCTCTTCTCAAGGCTTGTGATCACTTCTGTCTTCATTCCTTCAGCACCAACGTAGAACAGAACACCATCTTTGAAACAGATAACAGACTTCTGAATGGGCTTAGCAACAGTTAAAAAGCTATGTTGGACCTTTTTTGCACTTTGCCCGGACATTTGTTCACGCACTTTGGCCGGGCGTTTTTACACGCATTTTGCCCGGACATTTGTTCACGCACTTTGCCGGCGTTTTTACACGCACTTTGCCGGAATTTGTTCACGCACTTTGCCCGGAGCGTTTTTACACGCACTTTGCCCGGACATTTGTTTCACGCACTTTGCCGGCGTTTTTACACGCACGGCCCGGACATTTGTTCACGCACTTGCCCGGGCCCGGGTGCGTTTTTTACACGCACTTCTGCCCGTATTTGCCTGGAACATTGTTCAGCACTTGCCGGCGTTTTTACACGCACTTTGCCCGGAACATTGTTCACGTTTGCCGGGCGTTACACGCATTTACACGCATTTGCCGGACATTGGACACACGTTTGCACATTGCACTTGCCCGGGCGTTTTACCACGCAACTTTGCCCGGACATTTGTTCACGCGCCCGGACATTTGGGCTTGGTTTACACGCACCTTTGCCCGGACATTTGTCACGTTTGCCCGTTTTTACACGCACTTTGGCCCGCACGCACTTTGCGGGCGTTCACGCACTTGCCGGACTTGGCCCGGGTCCCGTTTGTTCACGCACTTGCCCGGGGTTTTTTACACGGTGCACACGCACTTTGCCGGGCGTTTTTACGCACTTGCCGGACATTTTCACGCACTTTGCCCGGCGCGTTTTTACACGCACTTTGCCGGGCGTTTTTAACACGCACTGTTGGGGCGTTTTTACACGCACTTTTGCCCGGACATTTTGTTCACGGCACTTGCCCGGGCGTTTTTACACCATTTGCCGGGGTTTTTACACGCTTTGCCCGGGCGTTTTTAACAGCACTTTGCCCGACGTTTTTTACAGCGCACTTTGGCCACGGCACTTTGCCGGTGCGTTTTACACGCACTTTGCCCGGGCGTTTTTTACACGTTTGTTACACGCACTTGCACCGGGCGTTTTTACACGCACTTTGCCGGCGTTTTTACACGCACTTTGCCCGGGCGTTTGTTACACGCACTTTGCCCGGGCGTTTTTACACGCACTTTGGCCGGGCATTTTTAACGCACTTTGCCCGGGCGTTTTTTTAGACACGCACTTTGCAGTTTTTTACACGCACGTTTGCCCGGGCGTTTTTACACGCACTTTGCCGGGCGGAGCGTTTTTACCGCAATTTGCCGCGGGTGGGGGGGGGCGTTTTTTACACGCACTTTGTTTTCACGCACTTTGCCCGGGCGTTTTTACAACGCACTTTGCCCGGCGTTTTTACACGCACTTTGCCGGGCGTTTTTACACGCATGCGTTTTTACACGCACTTTGCCCGGACATTTGCACGGAGCGGGCACGCATTGCCGGGCGTTTTTACACGCACTTCGCCGGGCGTTTTACACGCACTTGCCGGGCGTTTTACACGCACTTTGGGGCGTTTTTACACGCACTGCATTTGCCCGGGCGTTTATTACATCGCACTTTGCCGGCGCGGTTTTTACATTTGTTCAGTTGCCCGGGACAGTTCACCACTTGGCCCGGGACGTTACACGCACTTTGCCCGGCGTTTTTTACACGCACTTTGCCCGGGCGTTTTTACACGCACTTTTGCCCGGAACATTTTTGCACGCACTTTGCCCGGGCGTTTTTACACACCGCACTTTTGCCCGGGCGTTTTTACACGCACTTTGCCGGGCGTTTTTACACGCACTTTGCCCGGGCGTTTTTTAACACGCACTTGCCGAATTGCCCGGGCGTTTTTACACGCACTTTGCCCGGGCGTTTTTACACGCACTTTGCGTTTTTACACCGCACTTGCCGGGCGTTTTTACACGCCACTTTGCCCGGCGTTTTTACACGCAACTTTGCCCGGACATTATTCACTGCACGTGCCCGGGCGTTTTTTACACGCACTTTGCCCGGCATTTGTTTACACGCATTTGCCGGGCGTTTTTACACGCACTTTGCCGGGTTTTTAACACGCACTTTGCCCGGCGTTTTACACGCCGGCACAACGCACTTTGCCCGGGCGTTTTTAACACCGCACTTTTGCCCGGCAGCAGCTTTTTTTACACAAAACGCACTTTCCCGGGCGTTTTTACGACACGCACTTTGCCCGGGCGTTTTTACACGCACTTTGCCCTGCACTTTGGCTTTTAACACGCACTTTGCCCGGGCGTTTTTTACACGCACCTTTGCCCCGGCGTTTTTACACGGCATTTGCCGGGCGTTTTTAACGCACTTTGCCGGGCGTTTTTACACGCACTTTGCCCGGGCGTTTTGTTCACGCACTTTGCCCGTTTTACACGCCTTTGCCCGGCGTTTTTACACGCACTTTGGCCCGGCGTTTTTTACACGCACTTTGCCGGCGTTTTGTTACACGCACTTTGCCCGGGGTTTTTTACAACGCACTTTGCCCGGGCGTTTTTACACGCACTTTGCCGGACATTGTTCACGCACCCGGCGTTTTTTACACGCACTTTGCCCGGACATTTGTGCACGCAATTTGCCGGGCGTTTTCACGCATTGCACTTGCCGGCGGATTTGTTGTTGCACGACTTTGCCCGGGCGTTTTTACACGCACTTTGCCGGGCGTCGTTTTTACACGCACTTTGCCGGCGTTTTACACGCACTTCCCAGGCTTTTTACAAGCACTTTGCTGAGGCGTTTTTCACGCACTTTGCCGCACACAATTTGCCCGTTTTTACAAACACGCATTTGCCTGGGCGTTTTTCGGGGTGTGTCTTTATATTTAGATGGCACTTTATTCGGGTCGTATGTTACGCACTTTGCCACGCACGCACTTTGCCCTGGCGTTTTACACGCACTTTTCCCGGCGTTTTTACAGGCCTGATTTTTACGCAACTGTTCCACTTTGCCTGGGGTTTTTTACACGACACTTTGCCCGTGGTTTACACGCACTTTGGGCCCGGGGCTTTTTACTACGTTTTTACACGCACTTTGCCGTTCACTGCACTTCCGGCGTTTTTACACCCTTGATCCGAATCCACTTTGCCCGTGTTTTTAAGACACTTTCCGAGCGTTTTTACAGCACTTTGCCGCGCTTTTTTTTACAGCGCAATCATTTGCCTCGCGTCCTTGTTTCTCGCATTACACATCTTTTACTTGCCGGTTTTTACACGCCCGAATTTGTTCACGCACTTTTACCGTGCTTTTACAGCCACTTTGCCCAGACTCTCGTGTGTACTTTTTTATTCTAGGACATTTTGCCGTATAATTGTTCCACTTTGGGCGTTTTTCTTTGTCCCAGGGGTTTTTACCGACTGTTGCTTGAGTTTTTTACACGCGCAGATTCTTTTTGCCGGGTGCGTTTTTACAGCACTGCTCCTACTTTGGTTCAGCACTTTGCAGGTCGTGCACTTTGCCCGGCTGTTTAGCCTTGTTCACCTCTAGGGCCTTGACATTGGGCGTGGCTGTTTTTACACCCACACGCACTCTTTGCCGGGTTTTTACCGCATTTGCCGGCGTTTTTACACGCACTTTTGCCCGGGTTTTTATACACGCTTTGCCGGGCTTTTTTTACACGCACTGTGCCCGGGCGTTTTTAACACGCTTGCAGAATTTGCCCGGTGGTTTTTTATCAGCGCACTTGCCCGGCGTTTTCTTACCGCACTTTGCGCCGGGCCGTTTTACACGCTCTTGCGCGGGCGTTTTATACACGCACTTGCCCGGCACTTTACGGCATTTGTTTTTCACGCACTTTGCCGGCGTTTTACAACGCACTTATGCCGTGGGGTTGTTACAGCACTTTGCCGGGCTTTTATTTACTCAGCGTTGTGAGTTTCTTACAACGCACTTTCCCGTGACATTTGTGTCACGCACTTGCGGGCGTTTTTACACGCACTACCGGGCGTACTTTTACAGCACTTGCCCGGGCGTTTTTACACCCGCACTTGCCGGGGCGGTTTTAACAGCACTTTGCCGTGGCGCGTTTTACACGCACTTTCCGGCGTTTTACAGCACTTTGCCGGGCGTTTTACACGCACTTGCCGCGTTTTTTACACGCACTTTTCCCCGTGGGTTTTAACCACTTCCGGGCGTTTTATACCCACTTGCCCGGGCGTTTTACACGCCTTTGGCGTTTTTACCACGCACTTTGCCTGCGGTTTACAAGCAACTTTCCCGGCGTTTTACATTTGCCGGGCGCTTTTTCCACCCTTTGGTCGTTTTACACGCAACTTTTGCCCGCGTTTTTACACGCACTTTGCCGGGCGTTTTTAACGCCATGACCGGGCGGGCCGTTTTTCACACGCACTTTGCCGGCGTTCACGCACCCGTTTACACGCAACTTTGCCGGACATTTGCACGGCGTTTGTTCCAGCACTTTTCTTTACCGCATTTGACGCGTGTTTACACGCACTTTGCCCGGGCGTTCTTTACCTGCACTTTGCCGGACTTTTGTCACGCACTTTGCTGGCGTTTTACGCACTTTGCCCGCTTTGTTCACCACTTTGCCGGAGCGTTTCTTACACGCACTTTGCCGGGCGATTTTTACACGCACTTTCGGCGTGCCGTTTGCCGGCGTTTTAACGCATTTGCCCGCGCGTTTTTCACGCACTTTTTTTTCACGCACTTGCGGACATTTTTCACGCACTCCGGCTTTTTAGTTTTTACCACTTGCCTGGGCGTTTTTACTTTGCCCGGGCGTTTTTACACGCACTTTGCCCGGAATTTTTACACGCACTGTGTCCGCGTCGTACTTCCAGCCGACTTTGTCCCGGCGTTTTTACACGCACTTTGCCCGGGCGTTTTAACACGCACTTTGCCCGGGCGTTTTTACTACGCACTTTGCCCGGGCGTTTTTACACGCCACTTTGCCCGCGGCGTTTTTAACACGCACCCACTTGCCGGCGGTTTTACACGCACTTGCCGGGCGTTTTTACACGTCACTTTGCCCGGACATTTGCTTCCGCCACTTTGCCCGGACATTTGTTCACGCACTTTGCCCGGACGTTTTATACACGCACTTTGGCCCGGGCGTTGTACGCACTTTGCCGGGCGTTTCCTTACACGGCACTTTGCCCCCCCCTCTGGGTGTGGGCGTTTTGTACACGCACTTGCCAGGCGGCGTTATTTTACACGCCCGGACATTTGCACGCCACTGGCCCGGACATTCGACCCTTGCCCGGGCGTTTTTACACGCGCGTTCGTCCGGGGTTTTACACTTTGCCCGGGCGTTTTACACGCACTTTGCCCGGACATTTGTTCACGCACTTGCCCGGGCGTTTTACACGCACTTTGCCCGGATTTGTTCACGCACTTTGCCCGGGCGTTTTTACACGCACTTTGCCCGGACATTTGTTCACGCACTTTGCCGGGCGTTTTTACAGCCCGCGTTTAACACTGGCAACTTGGGCGTTACCACGCACTTATTGCCGGGCGGACACGCACTTTTGCCCGGTTTTTTTACACGCACTTTGCCCGGCATTTTTACAGCATCTCACTTTGCCGGGCGTTTTTACACGCACTTTGCCGGGGCGTCCGGACATTTACACGCACTTTGCCCGGGGTTTTTACATTTGCCGGACATTTCACGCACTTTGCCCGGGGGTTTTTTAACACGCCATTTGCCGGGCGTTTTTACACGCTTCCCGACATTGCACGCACTTTGCCCGGGCTTTTTTTACACAGCACGTTTTTATTACTTTGCCCGACACGCACTTTGTTTGTTACACGCATTTGCCGGACCCACGACTTGCCCGACATGTTCACGCACTTTGCGGGCGTTTGTACACGCACTTTGCCCGGACATTTGTTCACCGCACTTTGCCGGCGTTTTCACGAGACCTTTACCGGGCGTTTTTACGCATCAAGCGGGCGTTTTTATCTGCAAGAAACAATGCCAAATCTGCTAAGAGCAAAGAGTAGAGTGCAAAGAGAAAAGCTGGAGAGAAAAGACAGCAGAGTGAATATGGAGAGAGACACGCACCAAGCTGTGGAGGCTGACCAGGCACTAAATGATGAGGGTAGCAAGGGACAGAAGATTCACCTTGAAGAAGATGACAAGACACTGACAGATAAGGCAGCAGCAAGTGCATTTGCGCAAGCAATGCAAAGGAGAGCAGCATACATCCCACGCATCTGCAAAAGAATCAGAAAAGAAGAGAAAGAAAGGAAAACAAATGGGGATGCTCAGGGAGTCGATGCAGCAGATATCACCATCAGAACTGAAGAAATGCATCAAACAGCTGAAGAAGAAAAAATCTCCAGTCAGACAACATTAACGAATGAGATGCTACAACACCTGGCAGCACAGCCCACTAAATCTACTGGACATTTTCAACTAGTGAGAGAGGCAGGACTCAGTGCTGGAAGGAAGCAGGATGATCCCTGTTCTGAAAAAGGGAAGAACAAGTCACGAATCTTGAGCTACGCCCCATCAGTCCTGATAAGCTGCGTCTGTAAACATAGAGCGCATCATCATCAGCGCCTGCAGTGTGCACCTGAATCTGAAAGGATTGATCATCATCCCAGAAAAGCAGGCTTCAGAAGATACAGAAGCACGAGATTCACAACGCACCTAGCGCAGTATAGAGGATGCTTTCCAAGCCCAGAAGTACCTATCGGTCTTCTGATATGCAAAGAGGCTTTGCGACAGGTCTGGAAGGATGGATCCTGCACTCCAGCGAAGCAACATCAGCGCAACATGTACGGTGGATCAAGTCCTACCTGCACACCGAAGAGCCAGGGTGCTTGTAGAGGACACTGTGGCCGTAAGGTGCTGCTACGACACGGAGTACACAAGGGATACTCTCGCCGACTTGTTCATACTCTTACATCAACGACTGGTACCAGAGCTTCAAGGGGAGTCCAAGCAGCACTGTATGCAAGATGACCTGGTCATATGGTGCTCAGAGAGTACGCAACAAACAGCCACCTCAGGATGCAGCTTACACTAGACAAAGTGGCAGCCTGGGCAGACATGGTTGCGTTACTATCAACCGTGACAAGAAACATCCACTCTTTCTCTCTCCTCCACCAAAGTGCAAGCTGGCAGACTAAAGTTGGGAGACACTCCACTGACTTGAAGACAGCAACGTACCTGGGAGTCACTTTTGACAAAGATTGACATGGAAGCAACATCCTAATGCAGAAGCAAAAGCAAAGAAAGCTGAACATCATCATGAGAAAGCTGGCAGACACACTGGGAGCGCCAACGAAAAGATCCTGAAGACGTGTACCAAGGTACTGTAAGACCCACACCTTGAGTATGGATCAAGCACACTGGATGACAGCAGCAGTCACACTTCAGACTTTGGACAAGGTGCAGAACAAGCACTGAGAGTAATAAAGGCGCCATGAGATCTACGCAATAGACAGATGGAGCAGATAACAGGCATACCATTAAACAGAGAAGGAATGCAAAGCACTCGTGCAGGCCACCAAGTACAGGCACAGTGAACTCACTGATGAGTGCCAGACGAACAGCTGTCTCGGGAGGGCTGAAAAGATCCAGCTTGTGCGAGAGACGCAGCACTACACAGAAAATACCAAACAAAGCTTCCTGCACAGGTCAGGTACCGACTCTCTACCTCGATCCTCCCTCCTTGGAAGACAGAACAGTAACATTACAATCTGTACCACAGTTCTCACCTCACAACAAAGGATGAGCATAGCGAAGTGAGCAAGAGAGCCTGACGCTATCATGCAGAGAAGGTACCCAGGAATCATGGATAACCCCACTGATAGCATGAAAAATTTTAAAACGTTTTAAAAACGTTTACATGCGTTTAATAAGGTTTACGTTTTAGATTAAAACGTTTAAAAACATTTTAAAACATTTACCAAAAAAACATTTTTAAGTAAAACATTTTTAAAAAAGCATTTTAAAATGTTTGAAAATAAAACATTTAAAACAAAAATGTTAAATAAATGTTTTATAAAACGTTTACAATGTTAACCTCTTTATGGCTTTGCGTCATGACGTAATTTTTTATAAGACGTCACTATTTGATTTCCGGCATTCCTTTTCCTATGGAATTTTAGAGCCAGTCCACGGTGTAGATACTGAAAATCCTTACAAAAAGCATTTTTAAAGACTTTGTTATATTTGTCTTATGACTAAGGTTTGATAGTTTAAAACATCATTCAGTTTATTAAACATCAATGCTACGTAACTAAATATTTGCTATTCTTCTTGTGGATGCACGTACTCCATGATTCCACGCGGCGCGGACATTTTCTCTGCTGATGACGGTTCACGTGTTTGAAACAAGGTTGTAATCTTTTCTCTTGTTACCACACACCGTACTGCAGGTTCTTTATTATAAAACGCTATATACCGGTTTCTAGTACAACACACATTTAATGTAGCTTATTGGGTGTGATGTGTCAAAGTTTACTTTCTGAATTGACGCTGACATAATCTAATATTCTAATACGTTAAGGCAACTGATAGTTCACATATGTCGTCCTACTGGACGAAAAAAGTTAATAAAACTTGTAGAAGCAGCGTTGGCAGAATCTGAAAGAAAGTCAGATGTATTCAATACACACTGATACAAACATTCACGATTCACTGTCCCGTTAGAGAGTGCTCACAGTTTTAGATCTACAGAGTCAATTAATAACAGTTCGAACCAGCATGACACCAGAACTCCTCAGCGATAACATCACGCCAGCAATATTTACCGACTAAATACAATTTGATGAAAATAATGATGATGATGTTGTGAATCTAGTTTTAGTGAATTTGAAGGATTATGTTTGATGATCGGTTTGATTCAGGATATCTTCAGAGAGCGACAGTGAAACAATACAGATTTGGCCACACAGTTGCATATTGGTCGCAACATTAACATTTCCAAACAGTTCACTTTCAGTACTTCTTTGCCTTGTTGCGACAAAAGCTCCTGTAATTAACTGCTTGCTTGAATTTCATTGCTAAACCCGTTATCTATGGTGAAATGGTACCACTGGTATTGTGTAATCATTTCTCATTATGGTGTAAATTGTGTTACATGTTCTTACGGATGATAGAGTTTAATAACATTAAATAACGTTTACATTATAACATTGCATGCCACAGAAGCAAACTGCAGTCAATCAATCATATCTCAGCTGAACAATATTCATGCTATCCTTCCTGAATTACCATAGTTCCTTGAGTATAACAGTGTATAAAAATATATGCATCATAATCTCTGATGGAATATGACAGATGAAGTCAAACGTCCAACACTCCCATAAAGACACACAGTTAGCCTCCCTGGTAAGAGTTCATAGAGGATTGTTTATTTTTCAGCACGCGAAACGGTTAGCATACTGGCACCAAAGTGAGCTGACAAAACACCTTAAGGAGGGAGCTCTGCCAGATAGACATACCTGGACTCTTCAAGCTGTTTGCATTTTGGTTCATAGGTACTTATACTTTTTACTCATTGTCATATATAATGTTTATTATAGAGATTTAATGTTTGATGACTTCATCAGCCTGGTTAATTATTTTTGTGGAGTCTCTTGATAAAGTTTGTTCATATTATTTTGTAAAAGGTTTAAGTAGTGTTAGTGTCTTTAGTCCACGCAGACCTTGCTTAGGTTATTGTGGGTTACAGGACTGGACATACAGCCACATGACCATTAACATCTCAGCGAACAGACAGTTAACTGATTTGTCATGTGAAATTCATATTGTGTGGTAAAGCATTGCATGCCATATTCTCGATGTTTATTATAACTTCACAAATAATACCCTTTCAGATGGCATTTGGTTGCAGACGAAAGTGCGATAACAGCCATATACATCAAACTTGGATACAACAGATGATGACAGCACTAAAGGTTGAAAAGATCTGAAGAGGAAGAAAACGTAGTCACATTGTGTCTTCTTTGAGTTATAGAATGACAGGGATTAGGAATCCCTAGGTTGAGAACAACTTACAAGATTCAGTACAGATTTCAGTAGTTCATTTCAATTTTCATGAGGGTAATATTGATATATATTAGTATGCCTTAGGAATTATTTATTATTTATTTCTTAAATCTTTTACTCCAGAAATTCTTAATTTTCATAATTTCATTTCACTGCACACTTATTAATAGGTATGCTTGTTAATTAGGTTAGGGCTAGAGAGCCCAGACGAGGAGGAAGAAGACGACTTTAGATGGAAATCAGTGCATCCAGCAGTGCCAGCAGGACCATTGCCAGACTCATTGCAACCACAAGTGGAAAACAAGCGTTTATGCCCACAGGTAAATGCACTAACCACAAAGAATATTGCCACCACGACTGAGCACCCCAGTGACCAACGTAGTGACTCTCAGCAAGGAGTACAAGAGACAGACCTCACAACTGCAGCAGTAAAAGGCGTACCCAGAGAGTGTCTAATGAAGGTAAGTCAGACCAATTTTATATTATATGGGTTACTTTTCTTGCTTTTGTTTTGCCTATTTAATTTTGTTGTGAATTCCCTTCACAATCTCAAGTTGAACATAGTGTTGTTATACAAGTTTCTTACTGCCTCCCAAATCACCGTTGATTGCTTCGTTCACCTATAAAAGTTAATTGTCCCACTTTTGCTCACAGTGCTATGTTCATACTGTTGCAGCATTTGCCTGGCTCATTCTGAAACAAGACAGAGAATTGAAATTGATGCTACAGGAAGTAAAAGATATGGTGATTCATTCACTGATAAGCAAAGACCAGCCTGCTCC
Source organism: Pomacea canaliculata (assembly GCF_003073045.1). Taxonomy (NCBI): domain Eukaryota; kingdom Metazoa; phylum Mollusca; class Gastropoda; order Architaenioglossa; family Ampullariidae; genus Pomacea; species Pomacea canaliculata. The sequence continues at coordinate 13,277,529 of NC_037590.1, forward strand.
AGCAAAGGATGCCTGAATGTTGCCAGAAGATTTGATCCTTCCGATTAGAACACAGCAAGAGCTGTTGGAACTGGATGGACGCCTTGATGATGATTCCTTTCATGAATTACTCGTACGTAAAGCAGATGTCATTGTTACAGCCATGATTGAAATGATAATCTGCAATAATTTAGGGGAATTTTAAAGCATAGCTTGACATTTTTGAAAAACTTATGTTTTTATAGGGAATTCATTGAGAATGATCAGTTCTTGTCAATCTATCATACATATATAGTGTGGAACACAATAAGTTCAAATTTTAAATCCAGTTTCAAAGGGTTTCAGCCTCATAAACTTTATGGTTATTGGGAAGAACAACATTAAATGTCAGCTTTTGTGAATTTTCAGTTATAATTTTTGTATGCCCTTGAATTGTAAATAATTAAAGCCATGTATATTTTCACTGCACCCTTTCTGTTTATGATGTGTGGCCTACTTTTGACAGATATGTTTCTTGTTTCTAATGATTTGCAAGTCAAAAGCCTCTCCTGTGTGGGTAGAACGAATGCAAAGGATTGTGCGAAAAGAATCATGCGGCGACTCCTGACCGACAAGGTTGCTCGGAACTATAACTGGAAAGGAACAAAAGGGAGAGATGTGTGCTTTCAAGGGACTGAAGGTGCAGGCCATGATCTACAGTAAGTGATGATGTATAAATGTTAGTGTATATTTATTATTAAAGGTATAGATATATGATATATTGTCTACACATACTTTGACAAAAAAAAGAGAAGTGCAGATCTAAGTGCTTATTTTTGTATAACATGAATTGACATTTTTCATTGCTAGCTCTACAGTTTAAAATTATTTGTAGCTCTTGTCAGTATTAATTGTGCTTCTATGGTGAAACTAGCTAAAAAACGGAAAGACATGGGGAACAAGCATAAGCACCATAAAACTGAAACAATATGTATAGTGTTAGACTTCTTTAGTCCATCTTTAATCTATAAACCTGTAGCGCTTCTTTAATCTACAAATCCCATTTTTGCTATCTGCAGAAGCTGTACGAAGAACCGTGGTGTATGGAGGCTTCCGATAATTAGTGCAGGAGCCATCACAGAGTGGAGACCAATGCTTCAGCAGACAGTGCTGTTCCACCTGTCCGTCGTCCTTCCGCCCGAGCTGCCATCCGCATCAGAGAGACGACTCCTCTCCCAGCGACAGAGAAGTCTAGAGATATACACGTCATGTCTACGATGACTGCAATGCCACCTACAGCCGCCGAATGCCAGTACTGGTCACGTAGCCATTTGCTTCCCCACGGCAACTAGCAGGCAGTCCAGACAGTCCTTTGCCACTGGATCGCCCCCCCGATCAAGAGCTGTCTCCCACATAGGACACCTCTGCGCTCTACCTCATTGTACTCCTCTACACTGGCATATGTCTGCCCCACCTTTCTGCATGTGGGACCACAGGCTTGTCACCAAGCAACTCTTGACCTCAATTGGAACGCTTGATACTTCACCATTTAAGTTCACACGTGACATTGCTGTAGAAGAGGTCCTATCCAATACATGGCCTTGGATGTAGCTGGTGATTATCTCTGATATTTTGCACAAATATCTGATAGTTTAGATATCTGATGATTACGAATAAGAAGGTTTCCGTATATTCGAATAAAGGCATGTGGATCTGCTAGTGTTCTATATACCTTGTTCTTAAAGCCTTTTCCCCAGATGTACAGGAACCTTTGTTCAGCCTTGTTTTACAGTGTGGAAATCTCATAAGGCTGGTTAATTTGACTGATGTGTCCATTGTAGAAGGTTGGTGATGATAATTTGATCGTTGTTATGTACAGAAGGATACCTGTATGTCTTGTGTATTTTGTGCTACATCTAGATGGATTAACCATTATACTTATATCTTTTCTTACATCTAAAGCTCTATTAGTTTAGTTTTAGTTTAATTATTCCTTGTGAATCTTTATGGAGCTTAACACCTATCCTTGAAACATTTAAATTGAACTGTTTAAAAGTGTTTACTTTAATAACATTCCTTTGCTTTGACTTAACAGTGGTTAATTAATTCCTCTGATTGTTCTCTGTTTCATCTTTTATCACATATGGTCAATGCTTTTGTTGTACATCTATAGTTAATGCTTATTAATAATTGGAATGATATGTCCCTTGTAGTAGGGTAAGAAGATGATAATTAGCATATTGTTATCTACATAGGGTAACTGTCTTTTTTTGGTGTATTTTGTACATCATCCAATTGTATTTACAATTCACTATTTTTTAGTAAATGTAAATGTCGATAAGTTTCGTTTTAGTTCAATTATTTCTTGGCACTCTGCACGGATAACAGTGCCGCACAACCTCACCTTTAAGTACTGAAATGTGAAATATTTAAAAGTATTAATTTAAGAAAAGATCCTATGCATTGATTTGTCAGTGTTTTAACTAATTCATATTCTTGTTCTCTTTTTTGAGTATCATTTATTCATTTTTTCACAAATGGTCACCATTTTGTACTTGCTATGTATAATGTAAATTTGTCTCCTGGATGGATCCACAATGACACGAAATATGGTTTAATTACAACAAATGAAAAATCTTCTCTGTACGTCATTTATGCCATGTTTGAAGTGAAACTGTGAAAAGTATGTGTGAAATGTGAAACATTTACATTAGGTTTCAAAAACATTTTTAAAACGTTTAAAAAAACGTGTCCTTCGAAACATTTAAATTAGGTTTAAAAAACATTTTAAAAACGTTTTCAAACATTTACATACGAATATTTATTAAATGTTTTTTAAAATGTTTTACAGAAAAATGTTTATAAACGTTTTTAAAATATTTTTAAAATGTTTTACAAATGTTTGCAGAAAACGTTTTTAAAACATTACTTTGATGGGCATGATAAACATTTTAAAAACGTTTTCTGCAAACCTTTTTAAAATGTTTTATGTACACATTTTAAAACGTTTTTAAAACGTTTTTAAAACGTTTGCATGCTATCTGGGAAGGGCCTACACAGACGGGTCAGCCACAGACGCTATCCAGAGGGGAGGGGCCGGCGTGTACATCCAGTTCCCAAATGGACAGTGGCAGGCAGCAGCAATACCAACTGGCCTCCACTGTACAAACTATAGAGCAGAAGTAGAAGCCCTGGTCCACGCAGCAAACATCATCAGCAGCAGAGCAGACCATGACAGCCAGGTCATCTTCGACCGATGCTCTGTCGGTGCTGCAGGCAGTCAACAAACAACAAACTGCCAGACCTGGAAGCCGCGCTGCTAAACATCAAGTGCCTCAGAACGGCTCTGCAGTGGATCCCATCACACTGCGGATAGATGGGAATGAGAAGCTGACAGGATGGCTAAGTTGGGTGCAGAGGGCGAGCAAGAAGACAATGCAGTCAACATGTCAGAGATGAAAACCATCATTAAGTCTCTGTACAGGCCACCAGCAACCACTGGACAGTTACCATCAGCTGTCCAGACCGGACCAGGTCGCTATCTTCCGCCTCAGGACCGGGCACAACAGGCTGCTTCACCACCTACACAGGAAGTTGCACCTCGTGCCGTCCCCGAGATGCTCATGTGGAGAGGCAGACCAGACTGTAGAACACATCCTACAGGACTGTAGGAATCTCCGTACCCTGAGGAAAGAGACGTGGCCACAGTCGGAGACCCTGCACAACAAGCAGTACGGGCCAGTGGAGTCTCTACAGAAGACCACCAATTTCATATCAAGAGCTGGTCTCCAAGTGTGAAAGAGGCGAACGACAAAAAAAAAAAAACCAAAAAAACACGCACTTTGCCCGTTCGTTTTTACACGCACTTTGCCCGGACATTTGTTCACGCACTTTGCCCGGACATTTGTTCACGCACTTTGCCCGGGCGTTTTTACACGCACTTTGCCCGGACATTTGTTCACGCACTTTGCCCGGCGTTTTTACACGCACTTTGCCCGGACATTTGTTCACGCACTTTGCCCGGGCGTTTTTACACGCACTTTGCCCGGACATTTGTTCACGCACTTTGCCCGGGCGTTTTTTACACGCACTTTGCCCGGACATTTGTTCACGCACTTTGCCCGGGCGTTTTTTACACGCACTTTGCCCGGACATTTGTTCACGCACTTTGCCCGGGCGTTTTTACACGCACTTTGCCCGGGCGTTTTTTCACGCACTTTGCCCGGGCGTTTTTACACGCACTTTGCCCGGACATTTGTTTCACGCACTTTGCCCGGGCGTTTTTTACACGCACTTTGCCCGGCGTTTTTACACAAACTTTGCCCGGGCGTTTTTTACACGCACTTTGCCCGGGCGTTTTTACACAAACTTTTGCCCGGGCGTTTTTCACACGCACTTTGCCCGGACATTTGTTCACGCACTTTGCCCGGCGTTTTTACACGCACTTTGCCCGGACATTTGTTCACGCACTTTGCCCGGGCGTTTTTACACGCACTTTGCCCGGACATTTGTTCACGCACTTTGCCCGGGCGTTTTTACACGCACTTTGCCCGGACATTTGTTCACGCACTTTGCCCGGGCGTTTTTACACGCACTTTGCCCGGACATTTGTTCACGCACTTTGCCCGGGCGTTTTTACACGCACTTTGCCCGGACATTTGTTCACGCACTTTGCCCGGGCGTTTTTACACGCACTTTGCCCGGACATTTGTTCACGCACTTTGCCCGGGCGTTTTTACACGCACTTTGCCCGGGCGTTTTTACACGCACTTTGCCAGGTCTATTTTACACGCACTTTGCCCTTTTTTAGTGTGCGATCCTTCTTGATCATGATGCTTTTGCTAGCAGTTTGCCCGGACATTTTCACACGCACTTTGCCTGGACATTGTTACACGCACTTTTTAATATATATAAGCTCTCTGCATGTAGGTTTGGTTAAAGCTCTGTGCTTTGAGCTAAAGATTTGCATTGTCATCAAGATCCTAGGTGTGAATGAATTTTGGAAACATGCATTTGCAAGGTACTCTTGTACTAAGGCTTTTATTGCATGTGCACATTACTTTCAAACATGACTGTCCACTGCAAAGGTTTTTATTATAATTAGAAGTCAATGGTTTCTTACCCTTTTTATGTGGAAAGTCTTCTTTGTTGTAATTTAACATTACATTGGACCATGTGTGCAATTTTTAAATTCATGAATGTACGCCTTTCATGTTATACCAATTGACATGTTTTTGTCATTTACGGTCAGTTTGTGGAGCACTTTTACTAAGTTAGGTTTTATTTCAGCTGATAAGATAGTATAGTATTATGTGGAAATAGTAATCACGGTCTTGTAATCAGTGCGTTGAAGTGTGATGTCTCATTTGCATTGGGGCATTTTATTACATACAATTCAACACATGCAGACATAAATTGTCATGTATTGCATACTACTAGGGAATGAACATTCAACACTCATTGGTAAATTATTGCACTCTGTGCTACACTTGTACGTGATACAAAAAACAGCATTTCACTTCCATTTCTTTATTAAATAAGCTCACACATCACATTGTGCTTAAATTGCCAAATAAATCCATGTACACAGCGAAGTCCTATGTAAACAGAAGATCCATCTGAAACAATGAACCACTATGTTAATAAAACCATACCCACATCACATAAGGAAATTGTCTGACATAAATGTAGTAGAAGTACATACACCACTTACTATCTATCTATTCCTCTTCGTGCATCAGGTTGCACCTAAGGCCTCAACCAGAGTCCACCACCGATGTCGATCGGCTGAAACCCTCTCCAGGTGACCCCATGTCCAGCCCTTTCCTTTCATCTCCCTTTCCACTGTTCTTCTCCAAGTTTCCTTTGGGCGGCCTCGTTTTCTTCGGCCGTCTGGAGTCCATCGTAGGGCGACTCTGGAAAGGTCTGCTGTCTGCTGGCGGAGCACATGTCCAATCCATCGCCAACGCCTTCGTTGAACCTGCGTGGTGATGGACTCGGTTTCAGTTCTTCGGTGGAGTTCTTCGTTGGTGATGGTGTTTGGCCAAAAGATGTTAAGTATGCGCTAACCCTAACCCTAACCCTAACCCTGAGAGATGATTTTTTAGTTTGGTATAAACTTAATTTTTAAGAAAATCTTTATGTGATATCTTAGGGATAATCACTTATCATGATTAGGGATATCGTGGGATATCGTGGATAATCACTGACAAATATCATAAGCACGAAGCTAAAAGTCTGCTTACGTGCAAAGTAAATGAAAGACATGGAATGTCATCCCAAGAGTTTCTTATTATTAAAAATACAGCAGGAAATATGAATAACTCAGAAAGATGTGAATGTGATCTTAGATTCTTGTTTGACATTCTTATCACCCATAGCTCAGTAAAAACCTTCTTAACAGAAACAATTTCTAGAAACAGCTAATTTTAACAAAATGTCCATGATAGAAGAAGGAATACAATTTTTTTACCTGTGATGATGTTGTATTGCTCCCGTACTGGATGCTCTCTTCTCACTCCTGGACCAAGAAGGTGGCCCAATTTGTCATGAACACGTTTGTATTGTGTGAAGTATGACCCTGGCTGTTTGCAAGGCTGCACCAGATCTTTGACATCTCCACCCTCTGTCTGGTTGATATGGTTGAACAATGATGTCAGGTGAAGCGATTGGCCTATTCAGTAAGCATGCAAATTAATCTTCATTGCCATCATTATCATCATCATCATAATGAAAACTCCGTGTAGTGGGATTCTCATATTTTAAAAAAATATTGTTTTGAAACATTTACAAATTTACATTAAACTTTTACAAATAAGAAAGTACTTACGACATAATAAAACACTCCTTGAGTGGAAAAGAAATTTTCTACAGCTTGAATGCTAGGGTTGTTAATTGAGGTACTTTACAAGGTACTTTGCATAACATGTCCAGCTATGTTAGTATTTTAGACAAGCAAGCAACTTACACTTGCTTCATATACCTTTTGCAGACATATTTATGCATTTTTAGTATTTTATGCTCCATGATAAGTTTTTTTATGTGCATAAAGTCTTTAGAATGTGAGGGAACAGCTACTTCATGACCTATCTATAGTAGACCATAAATCTGTAGGACATAGGTACTTCCTGAAACATTTGCCAAGGTACTCACAGATATAATGTCTTTAGGAATGTATGTTTGAGCATAGTCTGTTTTCTTGAAGCTGGGATCTGCCACTTCCTGGCCACCATAGCCACCCAGACGGAAGTGAGTGTGATGCATAGAGGGTGAAGGGGGCAGCTGTAGCGCAGGTTCCAGATGCTTACTGCCTCCATAGAACTTTGGGTAAGAAAAAAGAACAGACAACACATGATGTGTCACAGTTTTTAGTGAGCTAATACCTCCAGAACACTAAGGGGGATGGAGTACAAATATCTCATAGGTGCCATGATGTATCATAAGCTTATAGTGGGCCTGCTGTTGCAAGCATTTTTGTGCATGTTGTAACTCTGTACACTTGGCTACCTGGACAACATCTCTCTGACCTAGGCATGCAGGAACCACTTGAATCAAAATCAAAAGTACCTTTTCCTTACACTTAAGTTGTGCAGGTAGCCAGCCACACACTTCAGTCTTGATTAAAAGTGAACTCATTTACTGCAATTAGAGGTGATAAAGCACAGAAGAAAAGAGAGAGGGAGAAAGAAAAAACAAAGCACGATGGAAGGTGTAGACTCCAAAATCACTTGGAAACAGTGTTCTTAAAGCAGGCTGAACTGAACATCAGAACACAGCTGTTGGGGTTATGCTCAGGTTGTTTGACTTTCATCCAAAATACACTTGATGGTTTCTTAGGAAAAAAGTAATAATCAGTTTTTCCCTCCTGAAAATGTATCCTTTCTAGGATTCCACAACACTGGTACAATAGCTAGGACTTTGCTGGCAGGCTGGTCACCTTTCTTATGTTCAAGAGCCATGTTTAGTTCAGGGTCAGTGTGGCCATTGAAACTGTCACTTCTCTTTACTCCTGTCTATTATTTAATACTCAGTCAAGATCAAAAGCCCCAGGGGGTCTTGTCAACTCTCAGACTTGCTAAGGCCATCATTAATCATTTGAACAAGTGATTTGAGCAGATAAAAATATCTTAGAATTATCATCATTAGCCACAAGAAAGCTATGTTAGTATCGTTTTTTTTTCTTCCTAAGAGTAAAAAAAAAGCGCTCTTCTAATTTTATCAAACCTTTCCAAGCCCCAGTTTTTTTTGTTTTTTTTTTTAACAGATTGATATAGTATATTCAAAGATACCCTCAGAACTAAAATGCTGCCATAAAAAAATGCTGTAGCTGTGATAATGGAAATCTGAATTTCCATTCATTAGGCGAGATTTATGGGTGCCATGAAAAATCTGCAGATATAACCCATGGTCACAATTAAGAGTTTTGTCCTTAATTATAGAAATCTTTTAAAGATTATAACAGCTGATCATTACCAGTGTCCAGTGCATGGCCTTGTTGTCTGTTTTAAACATGCCATAACTTTGAGTTTTAACTCTATAAGAGAAGTACCTCTCGGGTTGTCGTCGTATAGTCTGGTTGCCATGGAGCTTTGGCGATGAGCAAAGTGGTTCTGTGCATGGGTCTGTCTCCTCTGCGCACAGGTGCAGAGTACCGCCTGTGACTCGCCGGACGGTCGTTCTTGGCGTCGTGAGCAATGATCGGGTACACGCATCCATCCTCGGTCAGCAGGGTCATCGTTCGTTTGCCTTGTCCGAACATAATTCGAGGCGGGAAGATCGGATTGGCCTCCATTTCCGGGGCTGACGGACGCGCGTTTAAAAAAGCACACGTACCTCAGTTGTAGTTGTCGCTGACTACTGAACTATGAACTCTCTCTAGCTACTCCCACAACAGTAGTTGAGAATCTAATTCTGCACTTTCTTTATCAGATAGCGCCAGACGCGCGACCGATCGACTTGGTCGTCAACATGCATTAACGACAGTTGTCCCTTAGTTTCCATCTCCTTTCGTCGGCACTGGCCGTGCCTCAGGTACAAGCGAAGCAGGAATGCTAAAGCTTTATCTGTCCCTTACATAATAACAGACCTTAATCTTAGGCGCTGACACGCAAAAGCAGCTAGTCCTGTGAACAAAAGTAGAACAGACGAGTGTAGTAAGGGTGGTGTATCCTCGCCAATGCGCTCGATCGTCGTTAGTGACAACGTCGTTACTTCCGGTCTTGCTGCTTCCGGGCGTCTGCTTGTCCAAACAATGAGACAACGGGAAAGTAGGAGGAAGAAAGCCAGTTTCTGGCTCTGCTACCACAATTCAGATGGTATATAGTGTTCTACAAACCTCTCAAATAACAAGTTAGCTCAAAGTGAACGACACAAAATTCCAGTAAGTAAAACCAGTCAGAGCAAATGCAAAAATAACTTAAAATAATAATGAGTACAGTTGTCTAGCGCGTTTCTCCAGCATCTGCCAGAGTCAAGGCAGTTTACAATACATATAAGAAAAGGTTGTAAAAGGACAGGAACTTACAGGTTGCTGCACTGCTTGCACAAAACCAGCGGTAATTCCAGCAGCAACAGTCTCTGGGCCAGATGGTTGATAAAGGGTTGTTTTCGTTGCCATGATTATATCTACAGTACCAAGAGACCTATAGCAGATTGAAGCTGGTGAAAGGTGTAAGGTCACTGACAGGTAAGACAGGTGAAATAAAGCCCCAGTCTTCATCACCTTCACACTCGTCAGTAGAGACATTTGGTTGCCTCTTACATGTGGTGAGCAGTGACATATATCTTCTCACCAGCACCAGTCTTTCCTGTGAAGTGACCGCAAATTCAGCACAGTAAAATGTTTTAGGGCAACACATTTGAAAAATAACAATCCTGGCACTGACGAAGCGAGGACGAATAACAGAACAGAAACACGGATGGAGCGAGATGCAGGATGACACAAAACGCATCTTGTCACCGGACGACATCGCTCTAGCGCAGAGGTCGAAGATTTAAATTTCATATGTAGCAACCAGCATGGTCTGTCAATTAAAATAAAATGAAAAGCAATATGGTTAACAACGTCTAAAAAAGTTGAAGTGTCAACGAGGAAGGCTCATAATCCTGTTAAGTGGTGCTTGACAACTCATACTGGTGGATTTTTTTTTTGGTATGGCACCTGCGGTAAGGCCCCGCCCCCTGACGTTACAGAACAGGTTATCAGCCTCTCAACCCATCCTCTTAAAAAAAAAATCTAGAACTGAAATCCGTGAAAAGAAAGCTTTGAATACAATGTTACCAAGGTCTCTTGACATGTTGAATCATAACTTGGTGGCGCTGAATTGATTTTGAGTTCTCATAAGCTCCTCCTGCTGTACAATGCACTCTACATACTGCGTATACACTCTGCATTCCTCGTGCAGCACGATGCTGTCTACACTGTGCGCTGTGTACTGGCACTCTGCCCATCACCATGCACACACAGGGGTCAACAACATAGACGTCAGCACTGTAATGTAGAAGCTGACATCGTAAAGGCCTCAAACAGTAGGAGAACTCTGGTCACATGTAAATTATTCATATTTGTGTACAAACATGATGTCACGATTTGGACCTCTTTCTACAAATGGTGGCTTTTAAAAAGAGAACACCTTTGTAGAGAAGCAACAGAATGTGCTTCATTCATTTATTAAATGCTGGTAGGGTAGATAAGAATAGTAACATACAATAAAAAAAGCCAAAATCAACAACAACAAAACCTAAACCAAACCAAAAAACTTTTTAAAAAAAATAGAATGAATGATGTATAGAAGTCCATCACACGTCTGGCATGAGCGAGATTTTTCTAATAGCGTTTATAGTACCCCTACAAAGTTGACCTTTACTCCTAACTCTCCCCACCATCCCCCACACACCACCATCACCACACCCCCACTACCACCACTTCCTTGTCGTCCCGATCCCGGCAAGGTTACGGCTGGTTAACCAGCAGTTTAATACATTTTTATATTGCTTTTATGACTTCGTGGTCTTGACTTTGGTCACAACCATTAATGTGTGCGCAACCTCATCCTTGCCCAGCATGCATCCCACGCCGTTTGGTCTGACCACACTACACACTGCGCTCCCAGTTCCGCGTCTGTGGAGCGCCATCTGTCTGTACACGACGTCTCCAACTGATCCCCCTTAGCAGGGGGGTTCTTACATCTCCTCTCCCCCCCTCTAGCCTTGTGCTCCAGCTCATTGTCATGACGACAGAGAAAGAAGCAGCAATTTGGGTTTTGACAATCTTTCCTTATTTATTTAATTGCTATGCTCAATTTTCTGCTTCACCTCCTCTTCGTTGTCGTCGGCGCTTTAATGTTGTTCTTATCGGTGGTGTTATTCCGTCTTCTTTGGAAGTCTTACATCCTCTCCATGTCAACCAATGGCGTGAGCCGTGAGTCGTTAGCCCACATCTTTGACTCATTGTGTCCAGGCCAGCGGTTGACGCAGGGCGTGTCGCGTCCACGGAATGTAAGTGGCTTGCGACGACTTCATTTTCCCCTTGACTACACACTGTGTATTAGCCTCCTCCTCTCTACCTAACCCACATTCCATAACACGGATAACCAGCCAGTCTTTCTTTTAAAAATGACTCATTCCATAAATGTGAATTTGGCTACATTCAAACACTGCTTGAATGACCCCTGCGGGACACAGGTCCTTTTCCTTTTGTTTAACCCCACGAAATCGTGCATCAGCCCAAAATAGCTTTTATTCGGTGGATTTTTCATTATATAAAAAAATCGGATAATACATTTCCCATTTATTGTAGTTTAAAAGTTTACAGTTTTTGGGATGTAAATCAAGAGACGAAAACAAATGACCCCCACCCCCGAGGGGGTTGGTCAACATCTCCCCACTGTATGAGGGGGCTTACTTCCTGTTGTCATTGCTTTGCATTCACGCATCTGGAAAAAAAATACTGAAAGAAATGCGTGTGTGTGTGAGAGAGAGAGAAGCAGATGAAATGACGAATAAAGAATATTCTACTTACCATTAGGATACATCAGTGAAAAAAAAAAGTTGCACGAAGGAGACAGATTAGCAGAGGCGAGAGAGGGGGCAAAAATGAGAGGGAGGAAGAGAAAGGACATAAAATGCAACTATAACCTCGACAAAGACGTCACCAGCGGCACGCTCTGGTCGGCACGCGGAGGAAAGGGCGTGAACTAGATGTTGGGAGGGACTTAACAGTTCTCCGCCAGCTTCTCCGGCTTCTGCCCCTCCAACCTTCGCTCGCATAAAGCACGCAGCTCCTGCCGCATCCACCATCACACCTTCAAGGGCTGGGTCGCGACTACAGACCGCAAGGTACGTGAAAAGCTGTCAGAAACAAACACAAACATTATTTTGCCACACGCCCTTTGTCCTTCAAATGAGTGTGAAACACATGGTGGTGGCCGTTGTTTTGATGACTGTTGAAGAACATGTACACGCAGATAGAATTTCACTTTTGGAGAAGAATTAATGATGCTTTATATCTCCTTTTTTAGAATTTATTTATCCACAATACTACGCTGTTTATCTACTCTCATCGGCATGTTATGTCTGCAGCAAACGTTGTTGTCACTTTTAAAAAAGTTTTTCTTTCCTCCACGAGAAATTTATAATTAAAGAGATGATGATACCTGGTTACAAACATTAACAAACAGTTCTTAGTACCGATGTACAAAATACTACATCAGCGCCATCAATGTGTCGCTTGTATAAATGAAGTCAAATACATACAAACATACATGCATTGAAATATATTAGGGACATATGGATCTACAATTTCCGATCACCAGGTAAAAAGGCGTTTGATTCCCAGCCGACCGTCCGTCACGTTCAGTCTTCGTGACTGTAAACCAGACAAGGAATCTATAAGCCAGAAGGACAAGGGGAATGTATAATTTTTCTTGTTGAAAATAAATCTGGAAAGAAACAGGATCCACAAGTGCATGGACACTATTTTTCGAGTCTGATGAATGCAAAATATTAATAAATAGTATGTGATTACATTAGAGGTTAGGAACTGAGCGAAAATATAGCTTTGTACCACAGATGGTCGGTCCTCTACCATTTTTTAGGTCGTTAAGGGAGGGAACTAGATGTTAAATAACACATTTTTCTCGTGGCTGGCGTTTATGAGGGCGGTGCCCAACACTCTTTCTCTGCTTCACTTTTCTTCAATCCCCTATGGAGTCATTTCTGACAACTGGGTTAACTGTGGGAAATTCGCTGCGCCCCACGGACATCGAACCGGAGTACCTCTGGGTTTGGACTCCTGTGCTCTAACCACTCAGATATCCTGTTTATAGAACAACCGAAAGTGTTGGAATATTCATAAAATTGCCTCAAAAATAACTCTGTAAAATAACCTTCTTGGTTAAAATAGATAAATCTAAATAAAATATTATATATTTGTTGCTGTATCAATGCAGATCACTAAAATAATGGATTTCGTAAGTTAACTAATCGCTGCCACGACGTCTCGTTTTTTTTACCAGTCTGCCTGTCTATGTCGCCATCTATATTTTAAAACATTTATTGATGTAATAAAACTAAAGTGTTGCCTCCAGTTACCATACTCACAAGGAAGTGCGGAAAATAAGCTCAACATGGGGTTACTTGGGACGGTTATCTACCCCTACGTCATACCCATGCTCCTGGGCAGAACATTTGACCTGTTCAAGGCTCAAGTGGGCGTGGACATCTTCCCTCAAGACACCATCAGGAAGCCAATCCGCATTCACCGTAGCTTTGTTACTTCAGACTTTCAGCTTATCCGAAACGACACTGAAGCCAAGAGGTGAGTCTGTGTATGTGTGACCTGGGTGTTTGGAGAGAAAGTGTCCGTATTTTTGTTCTTAAATCATTACATGTTATCGTATGGTATGTTGTTATTCAACATCCAAAGAGACAGTGAACACATCACATTTTTCAATACAACTTTCTACATGATATCGTACAAAATTCTTCATTTGTGACAGATTTTTAGGTCTCTCCGAAGATGTCTCCTTACGAGTGAAGGCCGGCATTCTGAACATCGGTGCCACGGGAGACTACCTGAAGGACATTCAAACGAGAGAGAACTACTTGGAGATTCTGGTCAAGTCTTTGTATGAGACTTTCACAGAAACGCTGCATGGTTCCGCCGACCCCATCCAGGACTGGGACCTGCTGAGCCCCACCTCGCTGGGCACCCACTACGTCAGAAGTGTAACCTACGGAGGACAACTGCTGGCCTCTCTGCGGCTGCAGGTCAAGAGCGAGGGTGAGAAGGAGGCGCTGGAGAAGTACCTGACATCGCATTTCAGCTTCACCGAGGTGGCCGTCTCCGTGAAGGTGAGCGAAGGAGAGACAACCTACCGCCGCGAAATGAACTCTTTCGAGGAGAAGTTGAAAAAGATGATGTACGACGTCAAGGAGAAGATGGGGTCGGACATTAGCCTGAACATTAAATACTACTCCACCGTCAATGCCCCGTACGTGCCGCAAGATGTTGGCAGCTTCTTGTCCGTGCTGGAGGCCTTCCCGGCGCAGGCCGCTAAGATCAACGGTGGGTTCGGTGTGCCCCTGACGGTGGAGCTGGTGCCTCTCCACGACCTGTCTTCCCGCATGACGGTGTTCAAGCCGAACTCCTTGCTGCAGAGCGCTCTCTCCGATCTGGAGGCCAGGTTCAATGACCTGCTTCTGACTCGCAAGCGCATGGAGAGACACCCATTCAACAAAACAAGAGGGCATGGAAAGGAATGCAAGGTTGGCGAGGGCGTGTGTGTGTGTGTGTGCGTGCGTATGTTTGTTGATGAGTGCTTTTTTCCGCTTGTTACTTTTTGTGTTTGTGTTATTGTGGCGTCGTCTAGTGTACAGGTGTATGCGTGAATGCATATAATTAAGTTTGGTGGATATTTGCTTGAAAAGATACAATTCTTACTTACCTGTTTTCCATGTTTTGTTTTCTTTTTAACTATAACAACTATTTTTATCATAACGGTCTATAAGAATTTTGTAAATTTTTGTACGTATTACTGGGTTGACTTTAATGCATAGCTCTTTCATCTTTTAACCTTTCTCTTTCATCAACGTCTTCATCACGTTCATTATCACCTCTTTACTTCCCGTCTACTATTCCACCTCCTCTTCTCATTATCCTCCTCATCTACTCATTATCAGACTCAATAATGTGTCCCCTTCCCTCTCCTCACCCCTTTCACAATCGCAAATGTTGCTCCTGTAACGTTTGGACAAGTCTCATTTTCGCTTCTGTGACATTATGGCATGTCTCTATTCCAGATGCGTGACCTGGGGACTGAGGTGCAGGACAAGATGGCGGTGTTCAAGAATGTGATTCAGAACCTGGACACTGGCTCCCCCAAAGCTGGACACATCAGCGAGCGGGCATCCCGGCTACGAGCAGAAGCCGGAGGACGCAGACCTACTACGGAGCGCCTCAAGAACCTGGAGAAGGACGACGTTCGTGCATTGTGGCGAGCAGACCAACGCGGGAGGCACAATGACGCGGTGTGTCGTGTTGAACGCTTCGGGTACCTGGCCGAGCTGTCCATGGCCAACGCCTTGTGCGCCTCGCCAACAGGTTTCAGCGGAGCCTTCCTCACCTCAAGCGCAACTGCACCATCGCGGACACGGACCCCTGGACGCTGCGCCAGGATTTGCCAGCAGGTGGTGGTCGGTTCCAGCCCCCCAGGACCGCGGCGAGGTGTGTTACCAAGTCGTGGCTGCGCAGCTGCAGACGGAAGCCAGTCTGGGGGCGGGGCTCGTGGTAGGGAACGGCTGGCAAGGCCATCGGGCCAGACGGCCACTGGCCGCACATGTGTTAACAGGCAGGCATGCTACAGTGAGTTCTGCTGCTGTGCCTGAAAAAGCTCAAGTTGTTGTAATCAACAACTGCTAGGGCTTAGGACAAGGGTTCGGTTAGCAGGGTTTGTATTTACCGAGACCAAAGGTATGCAGTCAAGGAGACGCTTGAAACTCATCTTGGTAGTTGAATTTCGCAGACGTGATTTGTACTGCAAGATGAAATCGCCGCTATGATAATCCTGAACTTTTTTCTTGATCTTATAAAGAAGGGCTTTTGTGAAACTGGTCTAAAATAAAACAAACACAATCCTGAAACGCAATTCGAACACATGATGGCCTATGATATCACACAAGATTCAAATTCCGTTACGTTGAACGCTTCTACCAAAATGCAGAAATGATCAGAGTTTGTTTTTCTTCTTTCTGTTCTCTTAGTAACCTGACGAGTTTGTAGATTCTGGTCTTATCATGTTTCTGATCCGCAGTCAACACAACAAAAGGGAGACTATCAGAGCGGAAGTAAACACGATTAGTCAGGACCTTATTTTCAGAGATCTGTTTCGACAGATGTTTAAAAAAATGTTAACACGTTTAGAAATCACTTTTCGAATCAGGAGCTCAGCTTATAGATTTTTAAAAATTCTTTCTTTAAACAATTGATTTCTTTAGCAAAAACACAGCTGTGTAGCAGACTTCTCTTTTGCACGCATTAGGTTTAAATTAATAAGAGAGCTTATGCAAGTTTCCTTCAGAAATATTGATGAATTGTGCCAGGATAATAACATGCACACATTCGTGGGAATTCCCTCTCTCAACCCTATCCCTTACCCCTTCTCCCCACACAGAGCATGTGTGAACATTAATATTTCCTTGCTCTCGTAACCTGTTATTCCACAAATTACATTTTCTTTTATTTGCCGTTTCATTGCAGAATAATTTGTGCGATGATCCATATTAGCGATAATTCAGTAATTTTCAGTCTGTCTATTTGTATATATTAACAATTCCGTATTATATATATCAATGTTTTATTAATATTTGTGTGTCAAAGATCTTGAACCGTCATCCGGAAAAAAGGGACGCTACTAGGTATGAAAGTCTAAGAATTAGCAGCAAGTACTTTCCCTTTGTCTATAAGCCGAGCATGGTCGCGGTATCAAGTCATTCAAGGCGAGACAGGGTAATAAATAAACAGTGCTCAGTTTGAGTTGACTCAGTGTTCAATCCTGGCTCACAGTAATGAAACACAAAACGAAATCAGCCATGGTGAGAGAAACAATAGGCGTACTGCTTCCATTCTCATAAGGTGGTTTTCCAGCCTCTATTTTTTTTTTTGTGTGGCCATGTGTATGTGGAAAAGACAAGACAACTCTTGGCAACATAATCTGAACTTGACAGCGAAGGTTGTAGATACAGTATAGTTACTTTCTAGAACTTTCTTAAGAAAATAATCATTGTTCTGTAAATGACCAAATGGAAAATGTCTGATACTTATGACCACCCCGCTTTGCACGTCGGTTAAAACAACTGTTTCATGATTGTTCCTCCGAACTCTTTCTAACTTAATTTTGAGAAATAAAGAGGCTGGCAATCCCAGAGATTTTTCAAGCACCATGTGACATTGAACGGTCGCGGGATGAATGTGCCTGAAGGCTCTGCTGCTGTTTTTTGCTGCTTCGAGTAGAGTCCACAAACTGATCAAAGAATGTTCTTTACCTAGTCAATACCTGACCCTCAGCCAATGTCATGATTTTACAGAATTTGCTACTGTGGGCATGTGGACATATGTAGCTTCCGTTAGGCTCTAAAACTCGCCTTTACATAGGTTGAATGGGTCCTTTGATGCTGGCTCCGATAAATAAAATGCTTTTCTCATTGCTTCCGGCTGTTAGTTTCGAAAGTTTCGAAAGTTTCGAGGCTGCTGTTGATGGTCCACGATCCAGCCATCAGCGCCAAGGCACCTTTTCACAAACTAGAAAAAGGGGTTAGAATTAAGGTTAGGGTTAGAATTTGTTAGGATATTGCTTTGATGAGTCAAGGGGTGTTGCCAAAGAAAGATAAAAAGAAATTACGAAACAAATTTATAAAAGTCTGATGCTGACTGATAATTTTATCGCAGTTCTGGATATTATACCATTAAAGGATTCACCATGATCTGACAGCCAACAAATTCACTACTGGCTAGGTCTCAGAAAACAGCCAACAGTCCAGTGATATACGTCGGTGTCTAGAAGTAATGTGTACGGAAGATAAAAGGTCCAGAGAAGGTCTAGAAAGCAGAGATCTGGTTTAGAAAGAAATATAGAAGAAATACAGAAAAAGATAGTTCTCAAAGGCAAAGGTTCGCTGAAAGTATGACTCCCCTGAGGAGGAACAAAGACAAGGTTGTTGTTAATCAAGTTCTCTGTTTCGATTAACAAGTACTGGGGAAAAGATATCCTTCACTTTTGTTCAGGGGAAACAATTCTTTGCGGCTACACTTCAAACTGTTTTGAAGAATTGTTCTGGACGCGATCGATGTAATTTGTTCATTACAAAACTGATAGGATTGGGAGATGGGTAGGGTGGAGGGTAGGGGACGCCAATGCTTGATTTCAAAGAAATATTCCGTCTTATTTTATATATCTGCTTTCATCTTCTTCGGAAAAGTTTTCGTAATTGAAAGAAATCATTTACGCGAAATGGAAGCAAATTATTTAAACCCTTTCCTCCTAGAAAAATCAAGATTGCGCTGTAAACTTAATATTCTAGCGATGAACTATCTACTTTGTAATTCGTTCTTAAGATATCGCTGCTCGCACGCCATTCAGAGTTTTTCCATCCTGTAATTGTCCTGCTTTGACAAAAAAATATTATAATGAACGCAAAATTTGTAAATCGGATACTCATACTCCTAAGGAGCATGCTCTAGCTTATAAACAAGAGCGGACATGGGCAACATAAAGAGGTACAAGAAGAGCAAACAAAGGTAAACAACACTTAAGTGTGATTTTGAGAAGGAAAGCTTAAAACTTCATTCATCACCAGTATATTGCATGTAACTGCTACACCTGTCTATTTTGAGTAATGTAAAATGATAGGGTCTTAACGATATAATAAAAATAATAATAATTATACCAATATAAACTGGTCATACGCAGCATCATGATCAAGAAGGATCGCACATTATGCACAGACCACCAATAATAAAAGAAAGAGAACAGGAAGTGGACAGTGAGGGACATATCGGGACTTTGAACAACATAAAGATGAGGTAAAGAGTAAAACGTAAAGCAATGACAATGACCGGGCATAGTGCGTGAACAAATGTCCAGGCAAAGTGCGTGTAAAAACGCCCGGGCAAAGTGCGTGTAAAAACGACCGGGTATTTCTATATGTCCGGGTATGGTCTGCGCATAAGCATGAGGCAAAACTGTGGAATACATGTCCCTGCAGTGAATGCTATTAAGTGTGATTTTGAGAAGGAAAGCTTAAACTTATTCATCACCAGTATATTGCATGTGACTACTACACCTGTCTATTCTGAGTAATGTTAAAATGATAGGGTCCTTAACAATAATAATAAAAATAAAAATAATAATAATTATACCAATATAAACTGGTCATACGCAGCATCATGATCAAGAAGGATCGCACACTAAGCACAGACCATCAATAATAAAAGAAAGAGAACAGGAAGTGGAAGTGAGGGACATATCGGACTTTGAACAACTAAAGATGAGGTAAAGAGTAAAACGTAAAGACAATGACAATGTCAGGAAAGTGCGTGTAAAAGCGACGGGTATTTCTATATGTCGGTATGGTCATGCGCATAAGCATGAACAAACTGATGGTACAGTTCCTGCAGTGAATGCTATTAAGAAGATGAATGAAAAATAAATCAGAAAACACAAACGGGAACCAAGAAACAGGACTGAGAGCCAATCGTGATAAAAAAGTAATTTTAACTCTTCTTTGAAGCACTGGACTGCCAGATTTTTATTTCCCGCCAGTGTTTACGAATACAAAAACAAACATAATTACACATACAAGTCATATGCACAACTCATACACATTACAATGCACATAACCTAATAATTACCATGATATAATATACGTATACACACATCACAAAACAGCGAATCACAGCAATCTCGTGAATCAATTATTCATTAAACATAATCCTCCACAATACCACAT